>NC_056728.1:522686113-522788613 GCF_019279795.1 Protopterus annectens | reverse complement strand
CTATAGATCTATGTGCTCTTTCGATACCAAAAGAGAGTGCTTCTGGTAAATCTAAAGTTTTAGGGAGCCATGTTGTTAAAAAAGAAGTAATATTGTTACCTTCAATATTTTCTGGCAGTCCAAAAATCCTAATGTTATTGCGCCTAGATCTATTTTCCAGGTCATCCAGCTTTGTTTGTAAATGTGTATTTTGTTTCAGCAGAAACTCAATGTTGATTTCCTCTTCTTGTATTCTATTTTCCATGTCATTCACAGCTTCTTCTATGCCTGTCATCTGGATCTTCTGTTGTTGTAGGTCCATATGTAACAAGTCTATTTGTTTTGTAGTTTTTTCTATGAAAGTGTCTATTTTAGTATCCATTTTATCCATCTTAGCAGTAAGTTGCTGGGCTATAATTATCAGAGACTGAAGTTCTTTCTTGATGCTGGAGTCTTGAGAATTTGTCTTACTGGAACTCATTTCAGACTGATAAACTGACAGGAAAATTTCCAAAGTAATTTCTGACAGGAATATTATTAAGATTTCCTTTCTTTTTTAGATGTAGTTCAAGAACTATATAAAACAAACATATTTAGAAAGAAAATTACTTCAAAAATTAATTTTTTAAGTAATTAATTCCTGTCAATGTAATGAAATTGGTGGAGCTGAAGAAATCTGCTGCTATCCTGTGTTCATCCTTGGCCACGCCCCTAATATACATTTTCTGAAGGTTTTGAGATCTGAAAATCAAATGTATATCATGATTAAGTGACTACAATTCTGAGATCATCACACTGATTTGTCAGGGGGACAGAGGAGCAGGCTGAAAATATGAGACAATTATCTGGACATTCTGCAAACATCTGTACAGTTGAGAGGTATGATTATACATACAGCTTACTACCACTCCCAGGATTCGAACCATGGCTGTGTCTGCTAAAATTTCAACAATTGAAGTTTCATCAGTGTGTGCTATTTGGATATTGCTGTCTATTGCTTCAGTGTTTTCTGCCTAAGTCTTTCTTGGTTGTACAGTCTGATCTTGTACTTACAACAGTCTTATACAGACATTCCTAGACATTTTGTTATGTTGCACAGTGTGGGTAACTGTAGTTAACACAACAGTACTATTCAGAGAATGTAACACTAAATGCCATACAATTCCAGAGTAAACATATCCAGTCCAGGATTTAGAACTTTGTTCATAGACGGTTACAATTTTATTTAAATATGACCTATATGGGACTATTACTCTCATATTGTCTGGTTTATTCGGTACAACCCATACACAGTTTTAATACTGCTAGGTATTATATTTATTTGGTATGACTACTACAAGCAGGATTGTTACTCACCAGCCTCATCATTCAGCCTTTGCAACCTACTGGCATGGGCTTCCTGATTCACAGCCCACTCAGCTGCAGCTGTAAGGGAAATAGAGAAATATTTAGCCATACCTATCCATCACATACACAGGCTGGACATTAGTAAACAGTTATTGGTATGACTTCTTACACACTGATGGGACATCACTCATCTGCCTTGCTTTTTGGACCCACTTGTCTAAGAGCTCCCTCTTTCTCTGCTTCAAGTTGGCATAGTGGTGCCAGAGCTGCTCACCAGTCCAAGGGATACCAGTGGAACTGGTGATATCATGGATGAGATGGTCCCAGGCTTCCCCTTTATATTGAGAACCCTGGTACTGGCCCTGCAGCAGTCTCTTGTCACGGTTTTGTACCAGGAGTCCTACCATGACCTTGGACTCCTATATGCCACAGTGCTATGCCCAGAAGCACATGCCCTCACCAACTCCTACAATACTCCTACAGTGGGAAGCTGCAACCAGTTATGAGCTGTATTCTCACATGTGGGGTTTAAATATGTACAATTTCCCACCCTTTGCTGTGATTGGACAGTTTTGAATATGCTGAACTGAGCTGAGCTACGGGCAAACCTCCTTAGCTAAGTTTGGTAGTGCTTAAAGGGGCAGGTTCAACACTGCTTACCAATGGGAAAATCCACTTAGCTGGGCTACTAATTGCTTAGCAGTCATATTTACACAATGCTTACACCTGGTAAGTAGAGCTTTGCAATGCTTAGCATTGCTTATTTTTTATTTTATAGACTATCTGCTGTATGGGATTGATTCATCATTCATTACATATTATAATTTGTTTACTGCCCCTGACATTCCCCAATGTGCTTTCAATACATTTATTCATGTGTGACTATAGTGTATGGGGCATTTGTGTTTATATGGGGGTTTCACAACTTTATTAAACTGACACCTCATATCTGGACCTACTAAAGTACTCTGGTTAACAAATGTATGTTATTTAGTATCTAATTATAAAAAAATGTTTATATACTGCTTTCACATGTAAAATGGTTACAGTGGGGATCGAATTAGGAATGGCTGTTTGCAAATGTGCACTCTAACCACTACACTATTGCAATACTGCTTTTGCAGGATGTCTATTGCTATTTAACTTCTTGTGCTGTTTAAGCTGGACTAAGCATAGCTAAGCAATGGGCACACCTGCGCAGCTACAATTACACTTTATTGCATGTTTAAAAAAAGTTATTTCTTGTGTTATTTGTACCCTTCAGAATATCCATGCTAATGCTGAACCTTTTGTTCTATCAACTTTCTGCTTTGTGGGACGATTGTCCCTTTTGGCTTTGTCCACATTCCTTACTCTGATGGGTTTGGAGGTGTGCACTATGTGCTTATGCTAACTGTGTTATTCTAACAACATTTGTCTTGGTAGGGGCGATTGTCCCTTATGGCTTTGACCAGATTTGTTATCTTGGTGGGGTTGGGGGTATTACGAGCATTCTCACTCATTTCAAATTGCCGAAAGGCAATTTTGGAATGCAGGGGATGTGTATATTGTGAGAGCTCTGCTCTCAGACACACCCCCTGTGTTCATACATGGAACTGTGTCTGTTTTACAGCATGGAAGTGCCCCTTCATACATATGCATGGTGCACTACCATGCTGAACAGGAACGGTCCCTGCCATGCAGGAATAAATGTTTCTAAAGTTTAGCCAAACAGTCTACTTATGCTCTACTGATGATGTCAAGAAAAGGTTGAAACATGACATGTTTTCAGTTAGTGTCAGTTGACTTTAGTGGCCTGAATGTATCCTTAACTAAAAACATAAAAAGTCATGGGAATTCAGAAGGTATATAGCTGGAATGTTGTTATGTTTTTATGGAATCATTTGCGACTATCCCATGAGCCTCCACTGTAGGAGGTTTAAAGTGTTACACAATGAAAAGCTAGCTTCCCTGTGTCTTTCTTGCAGTGCTTACTGAAGGGTTTTTCTGTGAGCTGCATTTTGTTTCTATAGAGAGAGAGAGAGAGAGAGAGAGAGAGAGAAAGAGAGACAGTTATGAACACTTTTCTATAAATAACTGAATTTAATACGGATAGATGAGGTGTATATCATGCATTAGATAGAATGTGGTACATACGACTTTAACAGAATGTATACACTCTGACTATAGTTTTGTGTACCAATCCTCTGAGTTTTGAAGGATAAATAATTAAGCAGTAAGACTCACCAGGTGGCATAAGCTGTAACTGCATAGTAGTTGTTGGACTAGAGATGTTATGTATATTTATTTATTTATTTATTTATTTTTCATTTGCTGACCGGGTTTGTCCAACTGAGCTGAGTATCCCTCTTTCAGTGGAGGCCTAGAGAGAAAAGCTCCATAGTTTTTACAATATTAGAAATTAAGAGTATCAACAGGTTACAGTCTATATATACAATGAAATACAGTTTTACAGAAAAGTATAGTGGAAAATCATAATAAGCGTAAATAAAAGAAGTTATGCAATACAAAAAGGTTTTAATAAAATAGTGAAAAAAATTCCATAGTGTTTGTAGTTATTTCATGAGATATGTGACATCAGAAGTGGAAATGAGAGGTAGAGAAGTTGAGTGATACTTTAAGGAGGTTAAGCACTAAAAAGATTTGTAGTTGTGATGATTGCACATGTTTAAGAGGCTAGAGTGAAAATGACAGATTAAGTAAGGAAGACAGGTAGTAGAGTGACTTGTAAGATGGTAAAGTGGTTCAGGGAGGATGGGTGCAGAGGCAAGATCAGTGAGTTTGTAGGTGCGCTCTAGTGACAGTTTTGAATTGGTTTGGATGTTTGAGGGACCTGATTCTAGTGGTAATTTGTTCCATGATATGGTAGGATTGTAGTTGTAGGAGTTGCAGCCAATTTTAGTCTTTGGTTTGTATATTTGTAGCAGGTTTAGGTCAGAGCTATGTAGAGACCTAGTGGGGGAATATTGAGAAATGAGGGGAGATAGACTAGCGCAGAAGGATTGCAGGTATAGTATTGAGTGAATTATTTGTAGTTGAGAGAGTAGAAGCTGATGAGGTAATTCCAACCAGTTTAGGTATCTTAGTGAAAGACAATGATGCGATTTATATGTTTGGTGAGCAGCGAATCTGGCAGCCTTGTTGTAGGTAAATTCTAGTTTAGTTAGTAGTGTGGAGTTAAGATCGGTAAGAATTTGGCAGCTATATAATAGGCTAGGTAGGAGATATACATGAGAAAGTGATATTTTTGCTTTGTTTGTTAGAAAACTTTTATTTCGATAAAGAAGGCCAAGATTTGGTGTGTCTTTTTAATGCAGTTATTTACATGTAAATCAAACTTGAGTTGGTCATCTATCGTTACTCCTAGAAGTGTTGTACTAGGTTCAACATTAATGGGAGTGTTATTGAGGGACAGTACAGAAAACGTTGATTTAAGGTGAGTGATGTTCTTGGGAAGAAATAGTAAGAGTTTTGCTTTTTTTTTAGGGTTAAGAGTTAGCTGCTTGTCACAGAGCCAGGATTTGGCAGAGTTAAAAGATGCTTGAGTTGCAGAGATAAGGTCAGCGGGAGTATCAGAAATGGTGATGACTATGGAGTCATCTTCCTATTGTACAAGGGATGACTGTGGACAGGAGGTGTAGAGTAGATTAGTGAATATATTGAAAAGCAATGGGCCAAGGACAGATCCTTGAGGGACACCCATTTTCACCAGAAGAGGAGGGAAGAGAGCTGAGAGCCATCTCACTGATTGCAGATGGTCAGTGAAATATCTGGAAAACCAGGTAACAGTAGAAGCAGAGTAGTTTAGGTTAGACAGTTTGTTCAGTAGAAGAGGGTGAGACCATATCAAAGGCTTTTGACAGGTTGAGGAATAGGCAGGAGACAAGCTTATTATTGTTTCTGGCTAGAGAAATAGTATTAATGAAGGATATAAGGGCAGTTGTAGAACTATATTTAGGGCAAAAGTCATGATGTGTAGGTGTGAGCAAGTTTTTCTGAAGAAGATATTTCATGATTTGCTTATGTATGCATTTTTCCAGTATTTTTGAGAGTGATGAGAGGATCACGATGGGTCTGAAGTTTGTGATGTCAGTGGAGTTACCTCCTTTGTGAATGGGTATGGTGAAGAATTCTTTCCAGATGGATGGGACTTTTGATTCTCAGATGGAGTGATTTATTAAGATTGATACAGGGACAGCAAGGGATTCAGCAGCAATTTGTAGGAAATAGGGAGGCAGATTGTCAGCAGAAAAAGAGCAGGGTTTAAGTTTAGAGAGCAAGGATTTTATATAGTTAGTGGGTACGTTGTAAGAGAGAAAGTGGTAGAAGAGTTGAGAGTAGGAGAGGATTTGGAAGCATTAGTAGTGTTGGTAGTAGAGGAGAAGGAATTTATCATCTTAGATATGTATTCAATGAAATAGGAATTGAATCAGGTAGCTGTTTCTTCTGGTGAGTTGTTTGGGCAGGGGTTAGGAGAGGAAGGATTAGCAGGGTGCAAGATTTGGTTTATAGCGTTACAAAATTTCTTGGGATTTGTTGTTTGGGTAGTTGGGGGGTTAAAGTAAAAGTTCTTTTTGTCTTTGTTGGTGCGTTTTTTTTTTTTTTGCCAGATTTGTTAGGTTTTTTTATATTTTTTTGCAAGTGGGAGGGGAGCCTAATTTTTCCCACATTTTCCATGCCCTGTCTCTAGTTTTCATTAGGGTATAGGTGGCATTGGTAAGCCAATGGGATATATTAGATTTGATGTGAACAGTGCAGAGTGGAGCATGTGAGTTAAGGATGTTAAGGAAAGTAAAGCTGAAAGAGTGGGCAGCTTCATCAAGAGGTAGAAGGGTTAGATGTATTCAGTTTATCCTGCAGAGGAAGGTATTAAAATTCTCAGGACAGAAAGATGATAGTTTGTGACAGGTTATGTATCTGTGAGGGCTAGTGAAATGAGGAGTGTATCTAAGAATTTTTACAGGGGAGTGACCACTTAAGGAGTCAGGTAGGGTCTCAGCATTATGGTATTTGTGGGGATCTGAGACTAAAATCCATTCTATGAGAGAGCTGGGGGTATGTGATCTGTTAGTAGTTAAGGATTGAGATAAGTTGTACAAAGCCATGTAAGCTGATGCATGGAATAGTGTTTGGGGACTGAAGAGTTAACCAGTTAATATTTACATCCCCGAGAAGGATGGTTCCATTGTGGATATTTTGAGAAAGGTAAGAGAGAATGTTTTCTAGAAGGGTAATGTTATCTCCGGGGTCGGGGTGATGCAGATAGCTGCAACTGAGATAGTGGTATAATTGTTAAGTTAAAAGTTAGCTGTCAGGAGTTCAGCAGGTGAGAAGGAAGGAGAGGGTTGGTTTAGACTTGAAGGAGTAAGATGGTTTGAATATACAATGGCCACTCCACACCTTTTTTCTTTTGTCTATCTAGTCTAAGAATATTATATCAAGGGGGGGATATCACTATCAGGGCAACCTTATTAGGGGTGTGGTTAGCCATCCAGGCATGGGATTTGTTAATTTTGTTTAGGATACTTCTATGATTCATGGAGTAAAAAGATACCTGTTTTTTTGAAGAAGTAGTATAGGGTTGATTTGGGAAATTAACATTATTGACTGGGGGGGAGGCTTTGTTCCAGGGTTTGGATGAATATCACCTGACAGTAGGAGAGACTTGGGAAGGCAATGTTGTTTGTATAGTTGGTATTTTATTTTATCTTCTAGAGAAGTGGAAGGGAAAGTGGGTATTTTGATTCTTGGGAGGATAGTATTTAGAGGAAAAATAGATGAGCAGATAGAGAAACATTGCAGAGGATGTGTGTAGACATTGGCATTGGTATTTGCTGGATAAAAATAAGATGGAGTTAGGTGAAAGTTATAGGAGGCAAGATTTTCTAGGAGTAGAATGGGAGGCAATAAAAGAAAGGTCTGGATTGAAAAGGACATGTCAGTAGGATAGTCAGTAGGGAAGAGGGAGGTTAAAGTTGGGCCTAAAGAAAGGTTATATGAAAAATGTGGAATAGGTAACCAGAAGGGAGAAATGAGGGGCTAGTCTTAAACCTTTGGTGAAGGAGAGAAGGGAGGTGTGCAGGAGTGGGTTGTGCCCAAACAAACAGGAAGGGGTAGGATTGGAAGAGAGGGGTCTGTGCAATGGGGATGAGTATAAAGCAAATGATAGGGAGTGGTAGGGGAGCGGAGTGAGCCCGAGCGCAGTGAGGATGAATGGAGCGGGCCTACACACAGGTGGGAAACCACATACAAATTCCAAAATAAGACAATCAGTCCACTACAGAGAAGAAAAAATAAAAACTGAGTACTAGAAAAGTAAGTAAGAAGGAAGCGCAATACGTATAAGGCTTAGCGGAGTTCAAAAGCTAACCACTAACCTCCTAAACTACAGGTAAATAGAACATCATGGGAGAGAAAGTAAAAAAAAAGCAATAAGGAAAAAGGTTGGCTTGAGAGCAAAGACACGGGTGGAGAACAAATAATGGGAAACTGGAGAAGGAAAGGAGCTAAAGAAAGGTGGTTCTAGTGAATGAAAGCAGGGCTGAGGCAAGTAGATGAGAAACTAGGTAAAGAGGAGGCTAAGGGAGTAAGTTAGAGGCAAATAAACAGTATGCAGGTGAGAGGAGGATTATTGGGGCTGTTGGCATCCCCAACCGTATGCAAGAATCCATCAAAAGGACTGTATCAAAAACACTACAATATTATGTACTTGTCCAGAAATAGTAACACATACATTAAGTGGTTGTACATGTATAGTTGACTTACTACGAGCTGCAGGACCCCATATAGTTGACTTACTACGAGCTGCAGGACCCACTACATACTAGGAAGGTTTTCTTAATCAATGAAAACAAAGAATGGCCAAAAGAAACCGTAGGGAGGTTGTTATAGGGGATTATGTGGTTGTTGTACTTGTATAGTTGCGTTACTGTGAGCTGCAGGACCTGGTACATGCCAGGAAGGTTTTCTTAATCAGGAAAAAAGTATGGCCAAGAGAAACCATAGGGAGGTTGTTATAGGGGATGATGTTGAAAACTCTAACTGAGAGGGATGCTCGGCAGCACTGAATGGAAATTTATTACATTTGATTGCCAGGAATCGATTAAGGAACATTCCATTTTCAGTGGAGCCCTGGAGAGAAAAGCTCCAAAATGCAAACAAGAAAAGAAACAAGCCTTAGGATTTATTAACAAGTTTGTTCACTTTTCACTAAGCCTACATGATTATTTTGTGTTAATGCGATGAGCAGTAGTGCTTATTGAATATGCATGCTGCTAAGGAAGCAGACCCTTTTATCGTCACCTTTTCATGGCCAACAGAAGTATTAGCAGCCTGGGAAAGGTGCACAGAATCTAAAGTACACAATGTAGGAAAACTAGTAAGGTAGCAGATGTGGACAACTATTACAAAGCGAGGATAAGTTTATTGGCAAAATTAAGATAGAGGGGAAGTTAAAGAAGAGATTTTACACATAATACAATGGTATTAGTACAGAGATAAGAAACAGGGATGATAAATGGAATAAATGTGCTTAAGTAATTCAGTATACTGTGATTATTTCACAAAGAGCATTTTTAATGTAAATACTTTCATATTGGTGTAATAATAATTAATCCTGTTCACAATGATTGACCCATGCACATTAATAAAAATGGATATCCTAACAAGGGATGCAAGAAGGACACAAAACAACAGCGTAACAAAGAAGAGTAAATGTGATATAAATATTAGTAAAATGCTGAGCTGAGATAGTTAGCAAGGACACTAGCGGATATTTGCATATACTATATTTGCTGCATATAATATGTATATAAAGGGAATTTATTAGTGGTAACCAACAGTACTGCTGTATTCTCCACTTCATCATGTATCAATAAGATGAAATGAACCATGCATCTGTTCTGTCATGCACATCAAAAAGGGACATATCTTTGCCATGTGCTGTCATTTGTAACCATAGAAATGGGTATATTACCTTTACACATCTATTAGACAGCCTGTGTTTTATATTAATGTAAATGGTAAATAGTAATATATTAACAATCAAAGTGCATAAGTGACAAATGGCAACACATTTCTTTTTTTTTCAAAATGTATTTATTTATTTTATAACACAATAACTTAACAGTATAGTAACAAGACAAAAAAACAAATAAACTATATGCAATGTCCATAACAACTAAAAAAGCAATATACATAGGAGAACACTTAATATTTCTCTGACAGATTAGACAGTTTTGTCCAAGCAATTAAATTATGGGTTGTATTGTTAGTCCTTGCTTTTATAGTAGTAATCTCATTCTTACAGATGTATTTCGCAAGATGAATAAACAACTTTAAAGACAGGAGTAGATTGGGATTTCCAATTTATAATAACAAATTTCCTTGCTATAGAGAGGTAAACCATACTAAAAATGTTTGGTTTTTAGGAATGACTGCAGGAACAGGAACACTGAAAAGGATAAAGGAGTCCAAAATTGTGCAGTTGTCATTAGACAGAGGTTTACAAATTCATTTAAAGTCTAAGAAAATGGAGAAATTATTTTGCAATTAACAACCATATATATCCAGTCAGCATCAGGGTGTCCACATCTCCAACATTTCATTTTATCTTTCTTGTACATTACTGCTAGTCTATGTGGAGTGAAAAAACATCTATGTAAAAATGCTCATGTGTATACACATCAGAACAGGGAAGATGTGGATTCCTTCTCCAACTGAAAACAGAGGTTTTTTTTTTTTTTATCTTTTTCTGAGAATACTTGTCTATTAACTTCATTTGAATAATTCCAAAAAGAAACATCTGTTTTGCTAAAATCATTTCTGAACATTTTATAAATAATAGATATGTATGAAGTATTCTTGGGTGAGCTATTAATAATTGTTGAGATAAAATCCAAGATTTTTAAGTTACTCTTATTGTATGCCTCTAATGAGGGTACATGCTTAGTATGTATAAAATCTTTACAAGTTTGGATGTCCAGCCAATTACAATTTTGTAGACTATATCTGCTGATCAAATAGTCTGCAGAACGCATTTTATTAGCTGAGAGAAATTGATTCCAATATAATAGGTCACCCTTCTTAAATTCTGACATTTTCTGAGTATCAGAAGATATCAAACATCATTTGTGTAAGCAATAGGAAACATAATTATTAATAAATTCTTAATTAATTGATTAGAAAACTTTTTAAGCAGCAGCAATATTTGGTTTATAAGAGGTGTGAGAACAAGTTTTGACTTTCACTATGAATGTTTATTTTTAAAATCCATATAAAGATGTTTTATGTATTTCAGTATATGGTTCAAGCAATGTCCTATTACTATTAAGAAGTAAGGTTTCATATACTGATTTCCGATATGATGTATAAGAATTATTATTCCAAAGCAACACTATGTAAATAAATGCAGAGTTTAAATAAAAATCAATATTTGGAAACCCTTTACCTCCTTAATCCTAGCTTGTGGTGTGCCAGAAAAGATACATTCTTGTTTTTTGGCATACTAAAGGAAGTTAAGTAATAGGTTATTCATTTTCTGTTTAATTTTGACAGGTGGGGAAATTATTAGAGCTTGGCCAATGAATAAGATTTTAGGTAATAGTATCATTGTTGATAAAATTAGTCTGTCTTCAAATGTGAAGAAAAGCCTGTTCCAACATGTCTATTAGACTAGTAATTGAGTTTATAAGCTGTTGGTAATTGTATGTGAGTGATTTTTTTTATTTTATAATTAGATACAATAATGATACCGAGATATTTAATATGCATGCCATCCCAGTTTGTCTCTTTTTTATCTAAATTTCATAGTAACATTTGTATTCAGTAGAAGTGTTTGAGTTTTGTTGTGACTGAATTTTAAACTAGAGATGTTTGCAAAAAAGTCTAGATTATGTAATAGGTGATCTACTGAATTTTCAATATTATTAGAAGTTATTAGTATGTCATAAGCAAACAGCTGTATCTTAGAGGATAATCTAACACTTTATCTCCTTTAATGCTGTCATTATTACTAACATAAATTGCAAGAGGCTCAATAGCCAGGGCAAAGAGTAATGGGGAGAGGGGGCACCCTCTAGGCTAGATAGGTAATATCCAATCTTTACATAGGCTGTGGACATTTCATATAGTTTTTTTTTAATTAATCCTATAATGTTTGGGGAGAAATTGTATTTTTACAGAACTTTAAAAAGATATGGCCAACTTAGGAAGTTGAAAGCTTTATCTATATTAAGGCTTAAAATAGAAAGCTATTTTTTTTCTTGTTTGCTAAGTCAATTAAGGACAGGAACTTAATTTCATTGTCTTGTACCTTTCTGTTTTTGATAAAGTTTGGTCTTCATGAATTAATACTGAAAGAATATCATTTAATCTGTCTGCTAAGATAGACATGAATATATTGTAGTCAATGTTAAGCAAAGAGATTGGCCTGTATGATCTGCAAAGGTTGGGCTCTTTATTTATTTATTTTATTTATTGCATTTGTTTACAGGGATAAGTCCACTGGGCCTAAAATAGTCCATTTTCAGTGGAGGCCTGGGGAGAAAAGCCCCAACGAGATACAGAAAAAATATAAACATTAATTAGTACAGAAGCAGAAACAGTGTTACAAATATTAAATATAGTAACATATATAGACTATATACATAAAAGCAGGAATCTAGTTTGTTTGATGATAGCAATATATACAGAAAATATACATTAAAGCAGAATTCAATTAATTCAATCAGAATGGTATAAACAGATATCAGTATTATTGTACCAGTATCAACAAGTGAAGATAAAAATAAATATGGAGAAAATATCATCAGTCACTAGTAGCAAAATACATAGGAGTTTAGTAATCATATAAGGAGAGTGAAGAGGTTAGGTTATATAGACCAGGAACATAGCCAGCAAGAGATGAGATGATTTTTCAGTATTTGGTTGAAGGTGGTGGTGCTGCCTGTGTTTCTTATAGAAGGCGGAAGTGAGTTTCATAGTCTGGCGATGGTGAAGGCATAGAGGAGTTGACCAGCAGGTAAGGTTGGCTTATCTACTTTTAGAAGTAGATGATTTTCAGATCTTAGATGCCTGCTGGAATGGTATTTGGCAAGTAGAGTTGAGAGAGCAGGACAGTCTCTGGGTCTGTAGATTATTTTGTGCACAGTAGTTAGTTGAGTGAATGAGAGATGGTAGGGGAGTTCCAGCCACCCTAATTGTTTCAGTGACTTACGGTGTTGGGAGAGAATGTGGCCTTGGTGGCAAATGTTGCTATTCTGTTGTAACACATAGCAAGTTTGGATTTTGTAGAATTTTGGATATTAGTGAGGAGAGGGGAACCATAAAGGAGAGAGGGTAATAAAAAGGTAGTTGCAAGGGTTTGTCTAGTAGAGAGGCTAAGAAAGTGTCTTGGTGGTGGTGTTAACCATAGCAAAGGTGGTGGTTAGGTTTGCTATGGTGTCAATGAAGTAGGAATCAAAGAGGGTGACAAGTTCAATGGGAGTTTTTTGTGAGTTAGGGGATGGATTGCTTTGAGATCCTGGGTGTAATCCTTGGCTGATGGAAGACCAGAATTTTTGGGGATTATTTTTATGTTGGCTTTGTAGATGGAAGAGGTGGTCTTTTTTATTAGTGGTTATTAGACATTTTGCCTGGTTACAGAGTTGCTTGCAATGTAGTAGAGTTGAGGGGTCTTTGTTTTTCTGCCATGATTTCCCGATTTTATCCCTTGTGGACATTACTTCTTTGGTGGATTTTGAGAGCCAGCATACATGGTTATGTTTTATTCATTTTTGGCAGGTGGGTGCTTGTCTATTTAGGAATGTCTAGAAATGTTGAGTTAAAGAATTCAACAGCCTCATTAAGTGGTAGGGATTTGAGGGGTTTCCAGTTTACTTTTGTTAAGGTTTCATTAAATATGGATGATTGGAACTTAGTAAAATATCTGGTAGATTTGTATTGGTGTTGGCCTGTGGTTGGAGTAGTTTTGCGTATGATATATGCTGGGTGGTGGTCACTAATAGTATTAGGAAGTATGCCTGCACTGATGACATTGAAAGGGTGGGACACTAATATCCAGTCTATTGTGGAGCCCCAGTTGTAATTTTTGTGATGTCTGGTGATGTCTTGAATTAGTTGGGAGAAGTTGTAAAGATTTATTTTTTTTTGAGGGGTTGTTGTGGCCTATATCTAGCCAATCAATATTTACATCACATAGAATGATGGCTTCATTATCTGTATTTTGGGAAGTCCAGGCAAGTATGTTTTCTAATATTGGTATGTTGTTTCCTGGGGGAATATAAAGAGCAATTATGCAAATGTTTTTATGGTTGTTAAGTTTTAATATAGAGATTAGTATTTCGGCCGGGCTGAAGTTGGGTGTTGGTTTTGAGTAAGGGATTAATGTGTAATTGCTACTCCTCCTCCTCTCTTGTTGGGTCGATCGACTCTCAGGTATGAGTAGCTTGGGGGGAGAAATTCAGTGTCTTTTATATATGATTTCAGCCAGGTTTCAGTAGCTGCTATAATATCTGGGTTGTACTTAGAAATCCAGGCATGGAGTTCAGGTATCTTGTTCCTAAGGCTTTGGAGATTTATGGTTGTGAGCATAAGAGATTTGCTAGGTTTGCTGGAGCTGAGGGGGGCTGGGCCTGGGTTGGGTTGTACATCACCACACTGGGAAATAATGCTTTGGCAAATTGTGTAGGTTATACTTCTCAGTTTTTTCCTAAAAATGGTGTAGCTGCTGCTGGTGGTATGATAAGGGGAGTGTCTTTGGAGAGGTAGAATTTTCACTTTGCATAGTACAGAGGTATTAGCTGTGAATAAGCTAGGGTGGATGTCTGAGTAACTTGATAATTGTGGATTATGGGTGCTGGTTGTACAGGTATTTGCAGGAGGTATGTTGGGTGCCTGGAAAGTTGTGATTATTGTTAGGATAGAGAGTGTAAGTGAGAGAAGCAAGATCAAAGTAATAGTTATGATGGACATGATGGTGGTTGAGTGCAGTGTGATAAAGAATACGAGCAGAATAGAAGGAGTTTAGAGGCTGGAGTACTATATGGGCTTATTTAGAAATGGGTGGGGAAGTAGAGTACAATAATGAGGAAGTATAATAGGGGAATACTTAGGGGGGTTATGGGATAGGTGGATGAGAAGAATAGGAGGGGTCAGGCTAGGTATAAGACTGATGTTATGGGGGAGGGTGGGGATGGGGCCAGGGAGGGAAGCAGAGTGAGCATAACGAACGGAGCGGGTTCAGCCCCACAGGGAGAAGACCTGAAAAAATGATCAGTTTAAAGGTGAGTACTGAGTTTAAAATATCAGTATCTAACAAAAGCTTAATTGGAGTAGCTCTGGAATACTTAAAAACTGCCAAACAGCCCTGTTTATGTGCCTGCAGTGTAAATTAGAGAGAGTTGTGATTAGTCTAGAGACTATGCTGAAAGTAAAAGCAAAATTTACTAATGTAAACAGTAAAGGCTTGGGACTGTGTGTGTCTGTGTAAGGCTGATTCAAGGTATTGGCCCAATCTAGTGTCAGTTGGCTGGAACCCTTCATTGATGTTGTGCATACACCTTTTAAGCCTTAAAACCTAACAAAAACTAAGTTGCAATTTATCTGTTACAACAGAAAAGCTGTAGGGTGTCAGGTTCTTGCTTCCTGGAGTTTTATTTAGTTACAATAGTCAGCTTCAGTGGATGAAGTGGAAAATGTGTTTTGTAGATGGGAGAGATGATAGAATATTTCCATGAGGGAGGGATATTTGCTGTAGTTTTAACTTCTTAGAATGCACTGAGTAAAATTTTCAAGATATCAGGTAAGACTTTGTAAAATTCTGGAATTAGACCATCCAGCCCTGGTGCCTTTTTTGTCTTAAGATGTTTTATTTGTTCCTTTAATTCTTTAAAGGAAAAGGGGTTGTCTATGTTGTTAATATTGCATTTGGATAGCTTCTTTTGATTATTATTAGCAAGAAATTTGTCTATACTTTGTTATCACTTGTAGTTAAGTTATTATTATTAATATACTTGTAATGGTTTTTAAAACAAATATTTTTTAGATCTGTAACTTTGATAGCATGATTATTTTGAGTTTATATTATTTATTTTATATGATTTTTCTTGTTTAAATATTTAGATCTAATCACAATCCTATGCGTACTCTTGGGATTAATTGAGTAGGATTGTAATCTGATTTTTCCAGATTTATTGATATTTTATGCTGCATGATATCCTGGTATTCCTTGTTCAGTTTACATATGTCACCTAATGCAGATCTGTCATTTGATGAAAGTTTTAGTTTTAGTCACTCAATTTCTTTTTGCATGTCTACCAGTTTTTTACCCCATTCTTTCCTTTAATTTATACGACTTTTAACTTTACCATGTAAGGCTACCTTTAAAGTGTTCCATAGGATATCTGAAACCTCTCCATTATTATTAGCACCTAGGTAAAGCTTTCATCTAGAAACTAATCTTTAAATCCATGTACTGTTACTAGATAAGCAGGTAGTCTGTGGCAGAAGTTTAAGGGGTCAGTATGAAGTGTCAAATTGAAGGTGATAGCACTGTAGTCAGACTCAGGGCATGATGTCAACATTACATTATTTGTTTTGGCCAGTAAAGTACTGATTACAAAGACTTTGTCTATGTTGGTCTGTGTGCCAAATCTGCAAGAATAGTCAGAATACTTCAGGGAAGATAATATTTTTATACTGTCAGTGTCAATTAGGTTTCTGTCTTTTAGGTAGTTGTTCAAGTGCTTGGCAACAGGGGACATCTTGAAGGGCTTAAAGCTTGTGGTATAAAAGGAGGACAAGATACAATTAAAATCACCTGCTAATACTAACTCACCTTTAGACTTTAATGTTATGGTGTCTAAATGTTTTTTTCAGTTTTAATCCCAATACCTGGTATCCAGTAGGTGTTTGCAAAAGTGTACATCTTTTTCACTACTTTTAGTATGATTAAAGCAAGCATACAATCATTGCTTGAGTATGAGTCAACTATTTCTAGAAGTCTCATTTCTGATGGCGTTCATTAGTTCAGTGTCTCCAATGACAAATAGTATGCATCTACCACAACATTATACTGGGCATGCTCACAATGAATTACAGTGAATACTCCCATAACAAGTAAACAACAAAAATAAACAAGAAAGCCTCATAACACAAGCCCAATCACACTTTCTGATGATCTTGCAGCATGTCATACAGTAAGAAATGTTATGCAAGTCCTCATCTTATAAAGCTGTACATTGAGAAGAAAAGACTTACAGTAATTCATAATGTTTGGATCAAGACACGCAACAAAGCATTACTGTTTAGAAAATAAGTAATGCCTGTAAGCAGTCAATGACATAATCAACATTTGCATCTTCCCAGACTCAAAGACATACCATGACAGATTTCAGAGAGCTGCATATCAACCGTTCATGCCATAGCAATAGACATGTTGGTTTTGTCATAAAGAACACCCTTGGAGGGCTTACATCAGTTCTATTGCAGTGGGTATGGATCCTCTAACTTGGAGCAGGCCACCTTGAAAATGTTGCCCTCTGACTGTGTCATATTTACTATCTTTGCCTGTCACTCCTGTCTGATGCAGTTAAGTGACAGACTGATATTACCAGATTCAAACCCCTGTTTGTTATACCAAACACTCCACAGAGGTGTGTATTGACTGCATCTGCCACAAGAGATATTGGCGCTTGTCACAAATAACTGAAATTAATGTGTGAAGTAAAAACTGGGTTTTGATGTTAATTGGTGCAATATTAATTTGTCAGAATCATGAAAAAGAAGTGCCTATTTTAATGTTCACACAACTGTTATCAGTGCAATATCAGTGTTGTTTTCCCAAGGAAGCTTTTTCCATCCACATAGTTTTGTACACACATGCACTCTATCTGTGTAGATATGCTACACAAGTCATCAGTCACTGGATGTGTCAGAGTAGTACACACAATGGCATTCCCTGAATAACTGTTTTACTGCCATAAAACCACAAAAGTTGTTTAAAGTTGTTTGTCCAACATAAAAATGAATAATAAATTGGTGCAATGGTAGTTGTGTCACATCAGTACACTCTCACAGTGTTGACCTTTTCTGGAATTGAACAGTCACCTATGTAAGTCCACAGGTTAAAAATGTGCAGGAATTACACACACCACAGTGGATGCCTTAACACAGCTATCATTCTTAACTTATGAAAAGTCATTACATCATGTCATTGTGATACAAACTAGTTGTTTGACGTAAAAGTGATGGGGTGGCCTCACCCACTGTAATTCTACACATGGCAACAGTAATGGACGCCATTCATGCATGCATAGCAGTATACTGACACATGCATAGCAGTTTACTGACACAATGATTATAGTTACTCACTACATGTTTTTAGAAATGTATAAGGTAGCCCTCTGCCACTGAAAATATATCTCCTATGTGAAAGTGTACATAATGGATGTTGTGATGGAGGCAATTGCATGTGATAACACAGTCACACTAGTTAAGCAATGGTGGATTCAACCCCCCTATTGATCTTGTTATGCAGCCTACAGAACACAGTATCAACCATAAACACCATAGAACAAGCCTGACTGTTGTTGTGAGGGAGCACACTTATAAAAGGATGACCTCATCAGTGTGTTGCAAAGAAGATGTTTGTGGTAAAAGTGGGATAAGGAGATGGAGGAGTCCTCTCCCAGTTTAAATGCTTCTCCTGAGTAAAAGTAGATACAGCACTTCTGTTGAAACCTGAAACCATATGTACCCGACTGTTTTTTAAACAAGAAACAGCTTTCTTAAATTATCATGCATGACATAGGCCAAGATACATTTATATATGCACCTGACTCTTGAGCCACACACACACACACACACACACACACACACACACACACACACACACACACACACACACACACACACACACACACACACACACATGCACACATGCACACATGCACACACACACACACACACACACACACACACACACACACACACACACACACACACACACACACACACACACACACACACACACACACACACACACACACACACACACACACACACATATATATGCATAAGTTCATCATTGTTCATAGGTTCATAGGTAGGTACTAGGCTATCGGCCCAAGGGCCTATGTAAGCCTAGCCAGCAAGGTTCCATAGCTTACGCCACCCAAGAAAGTTATTTTCCTGTGGCACTGTCCAGCAGAGACACAGAGGTGATCTCAGGGGTGTATTTCCTATTTCCCATCCACTCGTCAAGATTTTTCTTGAAGAGTGCTAATGATGAACTTTGCTTGACATAGATGGGTAGCCTGTTCCAGAGTATAGGAAGTCTCTGGGACAGGAATCTATCCCTCCAGCGTGTCCTGTTTATTGTGGTGACAAGGTTTAGGTCCCTAGAGCATGTAGCTCGGAGGGATTGGGATTTCTTTAGGTGTAGCATGTCCAACAGCTCTGGGTTTGACATAGCTTTATATGTTAGGCAGAAATCACCTCGGCGTAGGCGATATGCTACAGAGTCAAGCTGGAGTTTTTTGAGGCGGTCAGTGTAGGGCATTTATTTGAAGCAAGTAATCCTCTTTGGGAGGTACTTCTGTGGCCTTTCCAGCTGCTGCAGATGTCTTGTGAGGTACATTCCAAACTGGGCTATGTACTCTATAATGGATCTAATGAGTGACGAGTAGAGGGGAACAATGACCTCTTTTTTCCTGGATGAGAACCCTTTTATGATGAGGTGTGCCATATAGAAGGACTTCCTGTTGGATTTGAAACACCTACATATCTAGTTACACAATCTAGAGAATACAAAATTAACTGCAAATGGCACAGGAGAAGTCTGACTTTTATAATGAGAGAGTGCACTTATGAAAGGATGATGTCATCACTGTGTTGCAGAGATGATGAGTGTATTAAAGGTGGAATAAGGGGATTGGGAGTCTTCTCCCAGTTTAAATGTTTCTCCATAATGGGAGTGGACATAGCATATGTGTTGCTAACATGATACTTATCTGACACTAGAACCACACACACACACACACACACACACACACACACACACACACACACACACACACACACACACACACACACACACACACACACACACACACACACACACACACACACACATGTTCACCATTGCTGCTAGACTACACCACCTACCTGCCTAGTTACACAATGTAGAGACCAATGTATTAACTCAAGTGCCACAGGAGAAGATTGACCTTTACAGTGAGAAAGTGCAGTCATAAAAGGATCACCTCATCATTGTGTTGCAGAGAAGCCAGTGTCCCTCAGGTTTGGGTGAAAAGGCAGGTGTGTTGACAGGGATGAGTAACAGCAAGGTGCAGGTCACAAGTAGTTACATATCTTGTCTATCTGTCATGTACATTGCTGTAGTGAGAGTGATAAGTACCTGTTTTACATGATGGTGTTTTGATAACAATCACATTTGTGAAACAGTGGACTGACAATCAAGCATTCATTGCTGTTCAGTTTGGGGATGATTGTATGCAAACAATAATTATGTTTGTGCCATTATCAGTGTTATTTGGTCATACTTGGACAATGTGCAGTGTAAATACAAACAGACAGGTAAAAATATGACAATACACTGCGGACAGCCAGTGATGAAATATGTGTGAAAAGGTTCCATACCAATGCACATCAATTCCAAGTGTAACTTTTGGACTGCAGATATAACTTCACAGAATTAAGTGTTCAGTTAACATCAGTTAAATCCATATATATGAGTACAACAGTCCAATACCACATACAGGAGTAATACAAACCACTAACAATTCTTTCTTTTTTCAAAATCTCTGCCTGAAATACACCACTAACAAGCTCATTTGGGCAGCTGATTTTAAAGTAGAAGCACATACAGCTTCATATTATAAGCACGAAAACTGAATCGCATGAACACTTATTGAGCGACACGTAAAAGGCTAAAGCCCAAAACATTGAATCCCAAACATGGCAAAACCAACAAACAAATACTGTCACTAACTGTTGTATGCAGAGTGGCAAGCCCCCCTGCACCCCCCACACCCCCCTACTTAAATATACCAACTCCGAGATTGCACTCCATTTAAGCAAAGGGAAGAATTCCCTATGGCGGTATCTGTTCATTCCTTCGATATTATGAATTTTCACTCTTTCCATGTCGCTCAATACGTGTTTGCACGATTCAGTTTTCATGCTTATAATATGAACCCGCACATGCTCAGGTGTTGAACTTAGAAAGGTAACTAGCAGTAGTCAGTGATGCTCCATGCCAACCTTAGAGCAAATGAGAAGTATATGCTGATAATCTGATGTGATTGTGATGAAATCCAGATCAGATATGTTTTGTTAATGTTGTATGTGTGATGATGTCCACAATAGTCATGACACTTGCAGTACATTATATGAATGATACAGGTGTTATATTTATAAAGACCTCATATCTGGTGATTATGCATGTATTTCAGGCATGTTGCAATTGTTGCTATGCAATTATATGTGCTTGTATGGTTAATAAAATGTCAGTATATGTCATAATAATTATAATTCAAAACATGGATTGAAAATAACCACATTGATGCTATCACCGTATGTGTATATATTAGAAGTATTGTCTATATGTGCTTATTGTAGTATGCTTATTAACAGATAAAGCCTTGATTTTACCTAATGTTTTACAGTAACTTCTGGGAAGATATGAGCATTCAGTGAATGAATATGAAACACATGAGGGGCCATGTATGTTTTAATACTGGTGGAAATCTTAACTATGGAAACAATATGTACAATATGTACAAAGGAAATTGGTGGGCAACATTCTTCATAACACTACTTACAATTGCAACATCCCTTATGGTATACTTTCCACTCTGTAGCTTCTTGAGATGATATGAACTGTCTCCTTATAGTGCTATCACCTGCCTGGCTAAGCACAGTAGCATGACAGTCATCAGACTTATGCAGCTGAAAGTAGAACTCACAAGATATTTCCATAAACTATGTACTACCATTCCCCATAAGTTATAGGTGGTGCTCAGAGCCAGGCATCACACAAATGTTGAAGAGAAAGACTGATGAGACACAAGGGGCGGGAAAAGAGAGATTTTGAGACAGGGATAGAGACATACAAACATATGGGATAGTTCTGTACATCTTTGAGGTGTCATCAGGATGATTCTTTCAGGCTCTGTACATACCAATGCAAAAGATAATGGATGAGAAAAGAAAATGTTATGGACATGTTTTAAATACTGCCTTGTAAACTTTCACTTCTGCTATGAAAATTTATTTTCTGACCTCTATAAATTGTGAAAATCAACTGTATGGCATTACTCAATAAGATCAAACATCAATGCTTTACTAGAAATTCATGAACCAGTGGTATGAGGCAAAAACAAAAAAGACACAACCAACAATGATATATTGCCTTTAAAAAACACAGGATCAGCAAGCAAATTAAATAAATGAAATTCTGTTTAAAGGTTATGTGCTTTCATCTTTTTAAGGGCAAAGACTTAATCAGAACCAAGTAGTAATTTAAATTCTTACTTAAATACTTCAACCAATAAAGTACATCATAATTAATTAGCGAATACAATCTTTAAATCTATAAACCTACAATGTATCAAAAAATAATATAAATGTAAAAATTATACTAGCATTTATAACTATTATTTTAAAAACTCAAAGATAATGTATCAAAATGTTAAAAATTGTAAATTCCAATAAATACATCGATTAAGTAACATCCTTATAATAACTTCATAGCGCAGAGTTTAAAAACACCGGTTATAGACCCATAACCAATTAGCCCAGGGGGATCTAAGGCATTGAGCTGTAATTGCCAAACCAACTCTTTAAATTGTATGACTGTTTCCCAAGGGTCACCTCTTGCGTTTTTGTCAACCTTTTCTAAAACAACAAATAAAACAAAAAAGTTGCTGGAACCATGAGCTAGTAAAAACCAGCAAAAACTTTTTAGGGGTCTCACAGCCATCTGCATCCAGGGAACTCCACTAGTTCCTGGCTGCCATGTAAACACATGCCAGTGAACACATTTATTTATTCCGCACCCCTGAGGAGATGGCTAGCAGTATGTGTCTCTTCTACTGTGTAGCACACTACCATGAGGTAATGGGTGCCATAGACTGCACTCAGGTACACTTCAAAGCACCAACTGGTGAGGCAGGTAGAGTCTACATCAACCAAAAGGGGTATCACTCCATCAACTGCCAGCCCATGGGCAGGCAGCCCTAGCAGTTATCACAACTCCCATATCTAGCATGCATCACAGCTGTCCCAGATTCTTGCCACACACTGGAACCATGGATGATGACACACATCAGAAATGCACACACACCTACAAAAGAACACCATAATGAGACACACTCACAAACTCAGAACAGCATAAAGCATGTATTTGGGCTGCTCAAGTCATGGTTCTGCAGCCTCAGTATATCTGGTGGAGTCTGCCGTACTCTACAGCCACATCTGCACAGACATTCACAGTATGTGCCATGCTACACAGTATGATCTTGTGGAAACAGCTGTGGCAGGATCAGCACAGGGAAGGGACACACAGCCCCCCCCCACCAGTGCCAAGGTCCCCACAGCCATGCGGGGGACTAGGAGGAGGAACACCCTGAGCCTGTCCCTGTAGGCAAATGTAGGTGTGCCCCCAATATGCCCTGGCCTTGGCAAAGAGGCAATGCATAGCACATGCACCGAAACCTAGAGGCCTATAGAATGACACCTCACTCTGACTCACATACATAATAAAAAGGTTGCCAGCCACACCACACAACCTGTAGTTTGCCATGTATTGTCCCTGTACTGTGTGCATCTGACAGAGTCAGCCCTGAAGCACTATCTCAACTGCTACATTCACAAGGTAAGTCACTCTCCTTTACAACAAATGTATGGGGTACTAGACTATGGTAGCATATGTATGAATCTGCTGCATGTATGCAAGGAAATAAAGTGCGCTACTGGGCTACCTGCTGAGAACTAACAGCTATGTGGGACAACAGGAACTCTCTGTCCAATACTGACTCCCCCATAATATGCAGTAGGCCACAAGGCAGCAAAACCCACTGCAGTATGTGAGGGTAATGACAAACAGCGGGGTCATAGGACAGATGCATGACTGTCAATGCTAGAGTTCCCTACCCCCAACACAGCCGTGTTCCCATAAAACTGCAGTAACAGTATGTCTGCAAGGTCATAGCAGCAGACCACACAATCCTAGGGCTGTTCCAAAAAACCCGGCGACATGTTCTATGTCCACAGTATGCAGGGGTCAAAGTGTCTGTCTGTCTGCTGTTGTTAATGTCAGGAATTGCACTTCACTGCCTGATGGCTGGTGTGGCTTAGTGGGCTAAGTACATTAGCATGGTTGAAGATGTTCATGGTTCAAAGCTAGCTGCACCTACAATTTTGCATGTGAGGTACTCCTATAGTAGGAGTCCCACAGACTGGCAATATGTCACTATTTGCTAGTGCATGAAAGCTGGGCAAAACCAGAAACAATGGAGGGACGGGGGGCCACAGCTATGGATATTACACATGCTCTGAGTAACCTAGAAAATAGCTAGTATAACAGCGGGTTGTAACATGTCAAAGCTGCAGCAGGATGTAAAGGCCATCTTGTAACAGTGTGCACCATGAAGTAGTATATTACCAAAAAAACACAACTTTCTGAGGAGCAGAGCAGACATATGGGGTGAAATGCTGAACATCCTGCAAAACATGTACAATCAAAGGTGTGAAGTCTGTAACCTTGTGTGGTGTAACATAATGTACCCCAGTCACGGCATACCTACAACTACTTAGAGCAGAAAATATGGATAAAGCCATGAACAGGAGTGGGACAAAGGCCCACATATAAGGAGAAGGATTAACTAGTGGCCAGACAAATGTAGAAAGTACAGAGAATAACGGGTTGTGCAATAGCATGGGTTCGCTGCTGTGTATGGAGTCACTAACTCAAATGTCTGAAAGCAGTTCCTAATATCAATCTATAATGATTTGACACTGATGAGTTAGAATATATAGTTAGGGGGGTGTGGGGGGCACATTTCTGTTACTAAAGAATATTAAAGCAAAACTAAGCATTATAATATGTAATTAACTGGGGAGCTTCGCCCCCCACACCCCCCTAACTATATATTCTAACTCCTGGGTCGCACTGCAGTGGGGAAGGGGGCATATCCCATTTTCTTGCCAATAATGCTTGTCGGTCAAATGAACTGTCGGTCAAATGAAGTGTCGGTCAAATGAACTTTCGGTCATTTGGTCTCTGGAAAATGGTTGTCGGGCAAATGAAAGTTCGGGCAAACAAAGTAGACCCATATATATATATATATATATATATATATATATATATATATATATATATATATATATATGTAGAGAGAGAGAGAGACATAAAGGTGTAGAGTGATGTAGTGCTGCACCCACTCATGCCTGAATTGTAACTGGTGGCGTGTCCAACTAGTGCTGTGAGCTGTAGTGTATAATAGTAGGTAGGTAGGGGTTCTAATCTCACATCAGCCACCTTGTGTGTGCATAGGTAGATATTTCCCATACAGCAGTACAGGCATGTCCATCAGGCCTATGTCTGTGCAATGGTCAATCATTTTATGAACCTGTGACTAGTGTCCTCCACAACAGTGGCCACCCTGTCAACAGCTGCTAATGTCATCCACCTTAATAGCACCAGCAGACACCCCTAAATCACATAAGCTCTGTGGCACATGTGATAAGTACATAGCACTATAGTATGTACAACTAGATATCTAGGGGTTGTAATCTCAAAAAGGGGAACTCTGTGAGTGTGTGTGTGTAAATATAACCCCTTGCAGCAGTGTGTCTGTCTTGCCTATCTGTGTCCAATGGTTTTACATTTTAATGCCCTGTGAATAGCTGCTGGCCCTAAATAGCCCACATATACTTAGGCATAAATGCTATCTACCACCCAGGTGACACGTATCAAGGGTAGCTTGCCTTGTCATGGGGTATGTATGCATGACTGTGCTGCCTGCTCCATTCTCCCTCACACACACTGTTGTACACATATGCACCTAGGTAACCATATGAATATACAGCTGTACTTTGCTGATGTCACATGTCTGCTTTGCTACCATGCCATCCTGAGCCACTCTACTGGCACCAGCTCTCCACAGTGCAGCCACTCAGACCCCTGGAACAGAAACATACAAAGTTCTGAGAGACACCTATCAGTCTGTTACACTACCACCAATCGTACATCATGGAACAGAGGTACAAACACTCTGTTGTGTACTCATGACACATGACAGCATACAGCACATTTCATAGTATAACACTAGTGTACTACAAGCTGTCATGTAATGTACTATAGTCACCCTGTGTAGCAGACACATATTTGCATGTCCCTACATCAATGGTATGGATGACAGGGATGTGGCTCAGGTATAATCACATGCGCAGAGTGTAGTGTGGGTTTGCCAGAGGCCTAGACTGTGCCACACAGTTGACATTGTGTGTGTGAGTCAGGAAGGGTGCTGGTCAGCTGGTTCATGGAAAGGTGCCATGTGTGTCTGTTGCTGACCTGCATGTGACAGTGATGTGTGAGTGTGTGCACATACAAAGTCAAGCCATGTGCTAGCCCTACATGTGGGTATGTTGGAAAGCTGTGGACCATACATGGCAAAATGGACAGTTCACTGTCTCCAGCCATGAACACAGGATATGGCTCTGCCAGGAGTTGCACTGGCACCACCATGCCCAGGGTCAGATGTGGTACTAGTCACTGACAGTGACTGGTGTCTGCTGGGCCCATGTCCCACACAGGACTGCCCAGGACCATGTGCCCATGGCCTGCCATATCATGGTGTGGACAGCACCCTCCCTTCTGTAGTGCTGGAGGTACTGCCACCATTTGAGCATGAGTGTGCATGGTCATGTGGACACTCAGTGGATGTTGTTACTGACCTATAGCCATGTGTCCAGCGCCCTACTACCATCACATGTTCTACAACAGAAAATGGGCGGTCAAGGACTGACAATGTCTCACCCCGCTGTCTGTCCGCAACATCGGTGAAATGATGCATGGCATCACTAATGTGGTGGAGGGAGTCATGAATGTCAGACAGTGATGCATCCATAATCCTGATCATTCATCTGGTGTTGCATTTGGAACATGCCTGTGTATCCATGATGAACCAAAACATGCAGCGAGTGACTCATGATGTGACACTTGTGACAGGTTGTGGATGGGCAGCAGTCCTTTTTCGAGCACTGCTGTCAATCTGCCTGTGTGGGACCTTGCCAGCTGTCTGGCTCTAACTAGTGTCTACATACACTGATGCCATTGTTGTCACATTGCTGCCACACTCTGTCCGATATCTGTGGCTGCAGGGTACTGGGTATGTGTAGATATACTGACTTTGTGGGATGTCAACCCATGGGACAGATTCACCCCCCAACAACCCCACCTGTGCCTCACTATGGCCATCATCATCATCAGAGTCTGATGAGACACTGACATCAGGTTGTGAGGTCGACAGACTCCAACCCCCATGGTCACCTGTGAGGAGGAAGACAAAATAAGTGCATTGCTACCTGCACTATTATGTATGGCCATCCACACACAAACATATAGGTGAGCTGCCACAACTGCATTGCACATAACACATCCTATGTCTGATCCCATGTACAACACACAAGCAGACTGCAACATACACAGATAAGGCAGCCCTTTTATAACATGCACTGCAGCTATGTCTGGTTAATGCTGCCATTACTATACACATGTGAGATTAGCAATATGTCAGTGTATATGATAGTCCCCCACCTAACACACAGTACAAATGTCTTGAGCATACTGTTCCCCCCTGTATAGCAGACTGGATAGACTTTTACAAAAATAAGTGAGCAAATGTTATAGCTCCTGCAAATACACTACTGTGATTACTGATCCAATGTCAGTTAACCCCTCCGAAACTGAACATACAAGTATTGCAGTCTGGCTAAACATATTAGTTGTGTCTACTGCAAAATGGCAGCCTTTAACATACTTAGGGTATATGTTATCCATACAAAAACAGTATCACACTCACCAGGTACAGGACATTGGACTCCAGACACACCTGACATACTTAGGGAAATGTGAGGGAGAGGTATTGTCAGCAATACCAACTCTGGCATTGTTACAGGATAATATGTGCATATATCAGCATGTACAGTAGGTACTGTGATACTGACTACATTGCTGACATTCTGAGTATGTCTGCACAAGTGTGCATTGCAAAGAAACCCTCCCCCCAATGCAGACTGACCTGACATATGTGTGCTGGTATGCAGAGGCTGCCACAATGACTGATACAGTATTATAGTGATGAACACAGGAGGCTTACCTGGATGCTCCTCTGTTGTGGATGCTGTGGCACCCACCTCCACAATGTATGGGGTGATGAATGCTTGGGAGCTAGTGGTCAGTCCCTGGTTCACCAGGAATTCCTCTGTAGCCGAGAGTGATTGTACTGCTGCAGGCCCTCCACTGGTGGTAGCACAGTCCCTGGTCACAGCAGCAGCCCTTTGCTATGCAGCATTTATCATACCAGTCACCCGGTGTCGGACCTGCTCGTAGCTTCTGTCCTGCAGCCCTACTCGGTTGACTGCCGTGATGAGGTCAGCCCAATGTGCTGCATGTTGCTCATGAGTCAGGTGACTGCTGGACAGCAGAATGTTGTGATGCAGTCTGAGGCCATCCAGGAATACTTCCTTATCAGCAGCTGAAAACGGTGGATGCCACCATCTATGCATTCCTTCTGAAAGACAAGAAGAGGGGAACACATCACAGGACCACATACATTTCTATCCACTATGTGCAGACCCTGCACATCCTGATTGGCCTGCACTATCCACTGCTGACTCCCATGTCATACCGCACCATCTATCAACACAGTTATGTATGTGGTTATCAGCACCATAGTAGCAATACCAGTTATGTCTCTGTGGTTGTGATGGACTGTACTGTATGTCTCCACTCCCATCATTGCCATCTACTGTGGTGTGTCCCCTATGGGCAACATCCCAGTATCTTGTCATACAGACACTACCCAACACATAGGTGTGTGGTAGTATGGTTTACTATCAAAATTTCGAACCGTATTCCGTCGACTGTACTATCGTCGAACACGGAAGTTCGAAAACGGTAATATCGATGTCAAAAAAACAATATAGGTATGGGTTTTAACATGGGTCGAGGTAGGGGAGATGTTTGTAGTTTGGAATAATACGGAACACCTACCTCGACCCATGTTAAAACCCGTTCCTAGATTGTTTTTTTGACATCGATGTTACCGTTTTCAAACTTCCGTGTTCGACGATAGTACAGTCGACGGAGTACGGTTCAAAATTTTGATAGTAAACCATTAGTACACATATATGAAGACAGCCCAGCAACATCAATGTGCCACAATGAAAGACAGCAATGCAAACGTGCTGTAGTGTATCTTCTCTGTAGGCGCCCTATGTCTCAAGTACACAGATGTTTGTGGAATGCGTGTGTGTGTGCCTGATATATGTGGTCCCTTTGCCAGAAACATGTGGATGTCTGGCAAACGGTTGCACAATACTTTCTGGTTGTAGAGTTCTGGCTTTCACATGCCAGAACCCTCAGAAAACAGTTATGTTACACTAATATCTGTTACTGTATTCATACCCTTACTTTGTATGATCAATTTGTACACTCTGTTGCTGAGTTTGGGCTTGTGTCACCCCACTAATAATGGCAATAACCTGATGTCCTGTTGTAGTGGGTTACCAGGTATGCTAGCCAGAGCTGTCAAGCAATGGGATATGAATGCCGAGAAAACAGTGACCCACCCAGTCAGGGTCACCTGTACAATGTCCAAAGTATTCCTGTGTAACATTCACAGACTGAGAGAAGCTGAATGACAGTACTGCATGTGATATGCCAGCCATGTCCACCCTTACGTACTGTCACTATGTCTAACACACAATCCAGTAGCATTTGTACAGGAGCCATTGTAGGAGGGAGTGAGAGGGCCAGAGCTGTGATCTAAGTCACAGCAGGCACAGTTGCAAGGCATGCTTGTAGCTGTTGGACAGCAGACTATCACACACATGTCAATCCCACAGATGTACTACAGGCCTACTGTTGTAATCCCTGTTCCCCATAACTGCATCCTCCCATCTATATGGGTCATGTATTACATACCTGGCAGTGTGCTGTAATCCTTTTATGCAGGTATTCTGAAGAAAATGCTTCCAAAATCACAGTCTGGCTTGGTAAAGCAAGTTACAACAGCTGTTTGCCTTTTGTAGATAATGCTAAGTAATAGGTGAATGCCTGTGCACATATCCGTGGCTCAGACTTGCTAATTGCATCCAGAACAACTGGGTTGCACTTTTATTAGCCAATGATATGGCACAACAGTGCAATATTTAAGGCCTACATGTAGGCCTTGGCCCCTTTCCTAGTCTTTGAGATCGACATTATTGAGGTGTGGAGACTACAGCATCACAGAGGGTAGGTACAAATACTTTACACTATTGGGATTTATGTGATATGTCCATATTTTTACATGCTATGTTTGCCCATTGTCAAATAACTTTCTGGTTATCTGGCAGTTCAGTGTTAGACAATGTGGGTTGAGGTCAGTAAGGTGCAATACATGTGAGTGTCATATGTTGTACCCATCAGAATACGCACGCTGCTGCAGTAGCTGCTGGTCTATCAGCTCTGTATGTTTGTAGGGGCAGATGTGACACATGCCTCTGTCGCCTGACATTTGCCCCCCCACACTCGTTTATGTATGGGTGTTGTGTGGATCCCTTGTTCTAGGGGGTTGTGTGGTATGGTAGGTCTGTAGCATGTAGCTGAACATACTGTTGTATATGTTGCAGGCTGCAGCTGCTGCTTTTTGCCTAGGACTCATAGTGGAGAGTGTGAACATATTGGAGGACAGCAGGCTATATCTGACATTGAGGGAGCAGTGTCAGCTCTGTCATTATAGCAGAGCCAGAGTGAGGGTACCCATAGCAGTCCAAGTGAAGCATGTACATAGGGTATATATGTTATGTAACAGTACCTATCGGAGAGTAGTAGGCGAGATATAGGTAGCCTATACAAATTTGTGCAGTGTGTCCCTACCTACAGGCTTTTAATGTGCTAACATGGGTAGCAGTTAATTCAGTAGCAGCAACCTGTTTTGGTTAGAATTGCATGACTCAGTCATTATTTGCTGTATTCACAAGCATGTAATTGAAGTGCAACAAACTGGATTCAAACCCAGGACTGTGGGTGGCAAAATGTACAGCATGCTAGGAATTTAACAGACTGAGCTACTACATCAATGCTACAGAGGGTGTATTTGCAACATATATGTGTATGCATACAGTCTGTTACACAGGAATCGCATTAACATGTGTGTTTGAATGGGTATGAAGTGTGATACTGAAATGTCTGTCATGATTTTCTAACCTCATTCAGTAGTGACTTGCCAGTACTTTAGCACACAGAAAAGGTTTTCTGTTATCCATGTCAAACCTAGGTGGCACAACTGTGGACATTCTGCAACAGTCTGTGCAGTTGTCAGCTATACCTGCTATCCCAGGCATCCATCTTATTTATTTGGCTGTGTACTGGTTTGGTGTCTGCATCACAGTCCCAAGTACACTGCCAATGTTTCCATTATATATACCTGCAGTGTGTCATTGCCAGTCAGGATATGTGTATGGAAACAGCAGTGACATTTCTGACCTGAGTTCTCCAGTGGGCTAATGCACTATGCTGTAGTTGACAGAGGCCTGTGTTCGAGACTTGGCAGGGGTGATTATTTTTCAGATGTGCCTAATGCTGTCTAAACCAAAGAAAAGGCACTTTTAAGCAGGTTTGTGCTGGTTTGCATGGTGCGCCGCACTGCTTACCTCCACTTAAACCCACGGTAATTAAAAAAGAAAAGAAAAAAAGGAGTGATAGTAAAGTGGTGAAATGGGGGCAAGCAGGGGCAAAACATAATAAAAAGCAGGTAGGGATGTGCAGGACAGGTGTAGGAAAGACCACAACTGTCCATTTCTTCTACAGCAACAGCTGTGTAGGTTGTACAAAATTTGGAATTTGGAGCCTCACACCCCAGGGAGAGGGGTGAGGGCAACATAACTGTGTTGATTAATTCATTTAATAATTGATTGTGTCCAATGGCCATGAATGTGAAATGGAGAGATATGCATGGGGCAACATTTTTTTGTGGGAAAAGCACCCTTTTTTTTTTTTATTAAGGTGAGAATGGAATGTTGGGGAAGGGATATAGGTACATGTGGGGAGGTAAGGTGGGTAGGAGAGGTTGCATTTTCAGACAGACAATACAAACAAGACAGCATATGGGGATGACACATGAGGGGGGTAAATACCTTGAATGGGGAGGGTGTTGTGGAATCAGAGAGCTATGTTCCCCCAGATGGCACCAGTGACACTGAGCTCCCCACCCATGGGCAGTCAACACTGCTCTTTCATTACCCCAAAGGTGGCTGTGCTGGAGGCTGGGCACCAGAGCTACCTTGCCCCTCCAGGTTGGCTAGTCAGCCCTCACTCCGGCACAGGCAATTCCCATAGTTATGAGGCACAGTCCTGTGCACTATCACTGTTCCTGGGTGACAACCCCCCTCTACCCCCGCTCCGAGCGGGGGACAGGCCCTGTCATCTGAGGTAGTCCCACCTGTAGGTGGTGCAGGGCTAGCAGAGGGGGAACCACTGTCTTGGTTCTCACATGTGTTGGGACCCAGTGCCATGCCTGGTTGAGGTAAGGTAGGCAGATCACCAGGAACCAGCCTACAAGTTGAGCTAAGGTGCTGAGGTATTTCAAACTGTATAGGTTAGTAATGGACATAACATTTAGTTAGTTATAACAGCATGCCAGAATGTTGCATATAACCCAGTAACATAACATTGCATAGTATATGGCACACAACAATAAGTGAAATAACAGTCAGTATAGTAATGGCATAGCAGTAACAGTTACAGCATATGGCTAACAACATAGGTAATTCAGCAAAATATGTTAGTATGCAGCCATTGTAATACATAACAATAATAAAACACCAGGCCAAATATAACATTTTGAAAACAACATTTGTTAATAGTAAACCATAACCAATGTATAACAATAATAAATTATGATGAAGATAAGGGGTGGGGGTAGAAATACGGGCCATTAATACCAGCATAGGCTACATAGTTTGCAACAGTACTGTTATCTACTCTACAGTGGTGCCCTTTCTTTATGTATACAAGTGCCCTACAGCTTCTGTAGCATGTGCATACCTGTCAAGCTATCTGCATGGGACAGTATGGGCTAAGCTGTAACACCTAGAGGTACACAACTACAGAGGACTATTACATGTCAGAGGGGCATATATGACTACCACGGTGTACTGTGGACTGATGTAGTGTGACTGTGCTATTGATATAATCATGTCAATGATAGATCTATGACAGAGAGATTGGGCAACAGAGATCACAGTCCATGACAGCTTGACACTTGAGAGACATGTATTGTGTACAGTAAAGAGAGTTTACAACTATCATGCCATCCTTGGCAGGCATGGGGTTAGACCATCAGCAGACATTCACAGACACGCCAGGGATACAGCCATACCAAGATTACACATTTTATTTATTGTATTAACATTTATTAGTATTGTACTTGTTGCCTTTATTTTATGAAGTCATATCACATTCCTGAGCAATGCTGTTAACACTCTGTTACATCTGAACACATACATTTTTAACCCATGCTAAGGGCTACTGCACCCATTTACGTGTAATTCCTGTGGGGAGAATATCTGTTAATAATACATAACTGATGCAATGCTATTTAGTAGTATCTCTCACTGGATTTGAACCCCACTCTGTGTGTGACAAAATGTATATCAGACCTAGCATTTATCCAACTGAGCTACTAAACGACTGCTGCACATTGCTTGATTGATATTTGCCTACAGCTCACCTGGTAACAAAATATGACCTGGTAATAGAAGTAAAGTGTTATACAAGATTTCTGTAACACTTGAACACACATGCATGAGATGCATGCATGACAGAGATAGTAAGTGAACTAGGGACTAACTGTGAGTTACAATCTTACTTGTAATTGTCTCTGTCTATGAGAACTGTGAGTCCCTACTAGGGAACATTACTAAACCAATGTACATAAGATATATTACCACTCTGTTTTTGTATATTCTAATTGTTTTCTAACTTCTGTGTAACCTTTGTATGTCTGTCCATGAGATCTGTGAGTCCCTACTAGGGAATACTTCTATACCAATGTACATAAGGCATATTACCACTTGTTTATATTTTCTAATTGTTTTCTAACTTCTTGTGTAACCTTTTGTATGTTTGACTATGTGGATCTTTTCTCCTCGAGCCTCCGCTGAAAATGGACATGTATACAGTCGGACTATCCCGGTAAACAAATGTAAAATACAAATAAATAAATTAATTAATACATAGAATGCAGGTGTAGACACTATACCTCTAGTGAGTGGAAATATCTGTGATGTGTATAAACCATATCGGAGTGCTGGGCTGGCAACCTGACCCATATACAGATGCAGATGGTACATTTGCAGTCTACAGCTATTGCAGTTTCATATTTGCCTGCAGCAGTATACCTCAGAGCAGGAATACATACAGCTGAAATGCAATGGTTAACACTAGACAATCCTGATATACACAACATACCTTGAGTATTCCTATTATTGTTTCATTTGCAGAACAAATATCATAATGCATAGCTCTTGTACTACAGCTCTACATCTGCACTTTAGCAAAAAGACCTTTCCTAGCTACCTTGAGTCACTTACTGGTATCTTTTGTGTTTTCAGTTCAGAGCAGATGTAATACTCAATTTCATGAACAGCAGCCCAATAAACAGACATATTGCACAACACAGATTTATTAGGGTTGACTTAAAGCAGTTATTGGTATATTTTCAAGTCTTTATTGCAAAACAGTTCATATAATGCAGGTGTTGCAATACAGCTGTAATTCCATACTTATTGAAGTCGAAACTTTATTTCAATAACATTATCAGGTTTAATGCTTTAATCTTTATTGCAGTATACTTGGCAGTAGACAGTTATTGCAGTACAGCCCTACATCCACACTCATTGCATTACACAAACAAGTAGAGTATGTACCTACTGGCAATCACTGAATTACTCTATCTTGTGTATTTGACTATAGATTGCAAATTAATCTGTACTCACCACACTCATGGTGCAACCTGGCCAGACACCATGCATGGACTTCTAGGATGCGAGCTCTCTTCTCTTCAGCTGTAGAGAGAGAAGCACACCATTATGCATACCTGTCTATCACACATTCAGATTAGGTATTGGTAAAACAATGCTGACAGTACTTACAAACTCATGTGCATTCCCATCTTGAGCATCCTGGACACAAGTGTCCAGAAGTCCCCTCTTCCATCGCTTCAGATCCTCATAATGATGATGGACCTGCTCAGCTGTGTGGGAGATACCTGTAGCACTGGTTAGATTGCATGTCAGCTGGCCCAGGCTTCTGACTTGTACTCTGATCCCTGCTACTGGACCTGTAACAGCCGGACATCATGGTCTTTCACAAGGAGTTCAACATGACCCTGGACACCAAAATGCCCCACCACTGTGCCCTGAAGAGTGCACCCTCTCCAATACCTGCCATAGTTCCTGCACAGGTCAGACTCCAACAGGTTCTGCTATATTCCCTCCTGTTGCACTTAAATAAGCCTAAAAATGTGGTGCTTTGCTTAGCACTGTTCAAACCCGCTGAGCTCAGCTGAGCAGTGCTTAAACTAGCAATGCTCAGCAGTGCTTAGTGGTGCACAAACCATTTAGCTGAGCAATACTTAAACTGGCATTGCTTAGCACTGCTTCACACCGCTTAGCAATGCACAAACTAGCTAAGCACTGCTAAAACATCCCTTGGTTAAGCAGTGCTTGACAAGGCTTAGCTGTGCTTAGCGGAACCTAGCTGAGCACAGCAAAGCGGGATTTAAAAATACATCTCATAATGTGTATTTGCAACATAAATGCTTAATAACGTCTGTGTTTTCATACAAAATTCAATCAGGGATTTAATAGTACTTCTGATAAATGTGTATATGCAAAATAAATGTAATAACCTGTCTGTGTAATCAAACACAATTTAATCAGGATTTAAAATAATTCTTATAATGTGTATTCACAAAATTACCTGTCTGTGCATTCGAAGCCTGTACCTACTGAACATAAGACTGTCACTTTAACCATTTGGCTACGTGGACATGTGGAATGCTGTTATACTTTTACATATATCTTCCCACTATATTTAAGCACCGCTGAGCACCACAGCACTCCACTCAAACCCACTGAGCTACACTTAACCTTGACCTTTGCACTCATAATTAAATGTATCCATTTTCTATTTTTAGATGTCAGGCACATGTCCATAGCTGTACCCAGCACAAAAACATAAAAAAAACACTTATTAACACTTATTACATATGCCTACATTCATATCCGGCACTTTGACAGGGCTGGGTGTGTGTTACTCATCTCCAGACACAGTAACACCCTCCCTACACTAATTCAGAACCCATATTACATGGATCTCCCTCAGTAACGTGTCTTCATTAATATGCATTGAGTGCTACCGAGGGAGTAGCGCATACACAGCCATGTACCTTCCATATAGGCTTTATACTATGCCTACACAGATTTTTATTAATTCCTCTGGAATGTGTTCTAGCAGAGAATCAGTACAAAAAATAAAGCCATATTCTATAGATTCTTTGTGGATGACTTGTTTTTGATTTGGGAAGGCACAACAGCTGCATTTCAGACATTTCTGGAATATGTCTTTAATACAATAGATTTCATGAAGTTTAAAAGTGAGCTCTCAGACACAAAAATAAATTTTCTTTATAACGAATTGAATAAAGATGAAAATGGTAGTATTAACACATTACTATATAAGAAACCTGCTAAAAGAAATACATACTTGCATAAAACAAGCATGCACCAACCATTTATTTATAATAACATTGTTAAAAATCAAATGTTAAGGGTGACTAAGCTAAATACTCAGGATACAATTATGAATGAACAATTGCATACTGCTGCAGAGGTCTTCATCCAAACAGGCTACAAAACCTCAGATGTACATGAAATTGAAAATGACATCATTGTTAAATGCAACAATGAATCTAAACCAATGTTTTATAGCAATGATCAAACCACATGAAAAAAAATAATCAAGAAGATGTACACATACTGAGATGCATCCTCACTTATAATAAAAATACACTGGCTGTCAAACAAATTCTGCACAAATACTGGCCCCTACTAATGGACATGCCTGAATTAAATAGGGTCTTGAAGGAGAAACCAAATTTTAGTTATAAAAGAAATATTAACTTAAAAACAAGATATGCTTCTACCCAGCATACTTTTCATAGCACTTAACATGGCACTTATACATGTAACAACTGTGTTTACTATGACTATATATTTACAGATAAATCATTTAAACATTCAGTTAATGGTCATTACTTCTTACTTAAATTATATGGCAACTGTAATACAAGCTACATTGTTTATTAAGCTAAATGTTGTCAGTGTGAAGCATATTACATAAGAAAGTCTAACCAGAAATTAAAAGAGAAGATTGGAAGTCATCTGTCAGAAATTAGAAGGAAGATATCAACAAATGCACTCTCTAAGCATATCTTGGAAACAGACAATGCACATTAAAGTTCGTGATTTTAAATATAGTCTTTAAATCATTAAGAGGAGGTGACTTTAGACATTTAAGAAAACAGGAAGAAATGAGGTGGATACTTAGCCTTAAGGCACACATTCCACCTGGAGTAAATGGAATGGTCACCTTAAAACCTTATTTAAGACAACTACAAAAACAAGTTCACAGATTTTATCATGTGACTTTTAATTGTCTCATGTGCTTTAATGGTTTTAACTATTTTAACAATGCCTTATATGTTTGTAACATCTACCTGAAGAAGCAGTAAGGTGAAAGTGTGTTGACACTTGTGATTTTATCAATCATTTATTATTAAAGTTTTTACTGGTCTTTACTAGCTCATGCTTTCGTTAACTTTATTGTTTTATTTGTTGTATAGTTCATTTAATCTGAGGACATTTATTGCCAAAATCCAGCTATTTATTTGCTTTTAACCTTTTCTAATACAGCAAAAATGAGCTTGTTATAACCCATGTATATCAGTTTGTGCCTAAGTAGGGCATTATTCTCATTGCCTTTATCTGTCATATATATATATATATATATATATATATATATATATATATGGGTCTAGTTAGGGTTCATGTAAGGTAAGTGTGTGATAGTGAGGGACTTCAGTTTAGTTCACGTGAGTTAGGGTTAGAGTGCAGGAGGGTGGGGTGTGAATAAGTGGTGTCGGACCTTGGGGGGGGGGTGGGTGTGTGAGTTAGGTTTAGGGTGCAGGTAGGTTGGGTTAGGTTAGGGTGCAGGTAGGATGAGTGTGCAGTGGGTATGTTATGTAGTGTGGAGTGTTGTGATTTTATATATATATATATGGCTTTTAATATATATATATATATATATATATATATATATATATATATATATATATATATATATATACAAAGAGTTCTTTAGTTCTTTCAGTCTTACCAGAATAAAAGGCATCACAGCAATCACAAATATAAATATAAATAATGCCACTTGTCATACAATTACTACCATCAGGTAATAGAATTTTTACCTGCTGATGGCATAAATACAAGAAATCACATACTAATATATAAGAACCCTATTTCTAATTACCACACTTTCTCATACCATTGCAGTGGACTATCTTCTTACAAAAACAATGTGAAAAAATAGTTTTTAAATTTTTATCTCCTTGGAAACAAACAAAAAAAACAGCCTATTCCCTACCATTTTAGACACAATGGTATCAATATCAAATATAGACCCAATGCTTGACAATAACCTTCTTTGAGTATTTAAATGATGATGTTTATGAACTAGTCCTTTGTTGTATATTGTGCTATTAGAGGAAGTAACATCCTGCAAATGCAAATTACTTTGTTCCGGTCCCCTTCAGTAAACACACATCACACCAAAAGACATTTGATGACCTTTATTAAACTTCTATAAACATAACATCATTAAGCAATATTTATTAATTACCATATAAACATAACACAGCTGATATTAATCACAGCATAAGCATTCATACAACTGTTAGCTAGGGAAGTATAGCCCTGCTCCCCCAGACCCAATAAGCAGCATCTTTATCTCTGCTCACTTATTTTACTTATGAAGCAGCATCCCATCATTCAATTCATTTTCCACTTATTGCATTAAACATCCAACCAAATAAGCAGCATTGTTAGCTCCACTTGCATATTCTACTGATGAAGTAGCATCCCATTGCTCATTTCATTTGCCACTTATTGAATTAAACATCCAACCAAATAAGCAGCATCCTTACCTGTGCTTGTTTATTTTACTTATGAAGCAGCGTCCCATTGCTGACTTCATTTACCATGTATTGAATTAAACATCCAACCAAATAAGCAGTGTCCTTACCTCCACTCACTTATTTTACTTATCAAGCAGCATCCAACTGCTCACTTTCCTTTCCTAACTCATTGAAATGAACATCCAATACCAGAGGAGGAACAGAAGAGGACAAACCTGACCCTCTTCTCCAACCACCAGCCTGACCAGGCTGTTCCACCTCTCTCCTACCAAAACTTCCAACAACCTAGCCACACAAGGGGTTAAGCCAAAAATCATTCAGTGTACTCCATCCTCTCTAAACCAAGCTGGATCCCTATCCTCCCATCTTAAAGCCCTATCATATAAATACCCAAAGCAGCCAATTGCCTAAAAGGCTGAGATTAACTCTATGATCCCTCTCCAATGCTAAAATAAAATCATAACCTTGCATAACTTCTGTCTATTAACTAAATTTTCAGTTATCTTAACTAACAATAGTAGCTTCATAGTGATTCACAGGTCATTACCTGCCAAATGTATCACTAGAATACTAAACCCAATGCTACATGAAACCACACAAGGAAAATTGCATACCATTATGCCTAACTGCAGCCCTATTGTACTGCTTGATGTATATAATAATGACCAAAATGAGACTCCATTTCCAACATCAATTTAATAGCAATCCTCCCATTATACCAACTGTCCAGTATAAACAAGAAAATACTTAATAACCATCATGGTATTTGTTGACCAATAAACCACCCTAAAAATGACTTCAATACCTACTTAAAATAAATGCCACATGAACTATAACCCAATAAACCTCACATTACCAATGCCAACCCTCAGAACAAAACATACCTTGTCAATAGCCAATGTCTGTCAATCTTCACACTATCAAACCTACCCCAACCCTTCAAACCAATGAACCACAGACCAAGATTTAGTGAGTTCACGTAGCCTTGTCACCCATGCAACTATACTACTCACAGCTAACTCCTCCTTGACCAACTTAACTGCCTTACCTTGTTCCCAAGCCTGATAAAAAACTAAATCTTTCCACAAAACTCCTTCCACAGGCAGCTGCAACATAAGTTTAACAAATCTGACAATGCCCTACCATAAGCCTTCCTTATAAAAGGTACACTAAACTCCTTGAGCAGGCCTAAATGATGCCTTGCTTAAGCCTTTTAACTTCTACATAGCCAACAAAGGACCCAGTTCCTCACATATCCCTAAAACACCCACATACAGAACCACCTCTGATCAGCCCCCAAGCAAAAGTCAAATGGAACGTGTTACTTGCTCTAAAGACGTTAACTTGGTATGTGAGAATAGTGAAACCTGCTTGAAGGACAAATTTGTCTCTCAGAAGATACCATACCTTTCAAATGCTGATGTACAAAAATACGTTTTCGAAAGTCTTTTTCAAGGCAAAAACAACGTTCACAAATCACTTCCCCTTAAATACAAATTTAATTTCTTACACAGACCAATAAAATAGTGAAATCAATTACCTGTTTGAATTGGTAATTAAAATGAAATAAAAAACACATGTATAGGAACCAAGGGGAACAATCTTCTTTTCTTTTCTCTTGGTATAATAAATACTCTTTCAAAGCCATTTTATATGTATATAAATAATAAAATAGTTAGTTCTTTGTTGTGTCTGACATAGTTAAAACGTTGAAATAGTTCATTTTATAAGTAAGTTGTTATAAATATGTGTATATATATAAATAAATTATCTAGTATATATGTTAAAAAGTGATATTAGTGACATCCAAAATAATTTCATGTTTTTTGAGGGTGAATTTTTTAAACAGGAGAGAGGGGTTGCTATGGGTACTCATGCAAACATTGTTTTATCTTGGTGGGAGAAATTATTTGTTATTAACTGTGAATTTTCACACTGTTGGTGTTTTTACAAACGCTTTCTGGACGACATTGTTATTTTTTGGCATGATTCCTATGAAACATTTACAGAATTTCTAACATATCTTAAAGGGACAACTGATTTTCTTGATTTTACATATTCCTCCAACCACAGTGAATTAATATATTTGGATATTTCCTTGACCAAATTGGACCACTATTTTTCTTCCAAGGTATATCGGAAAAAAACTTTTTCAAATTCATATCTACATTATAATAGTGGTCATTGGTCATGCTTTTTTTCAAAAAAAGAATTTGGTCAAGGGACAGCTAGTGAGAATAAGTCGGATGACATCTGAAGAAGACAATTTTGTTAAGGAAGTAGAATTTGTGGCTCAGATGTTTTGAGATAGAGGTTACCCAGTTAAACTTATTCAAGACATCACAGAAGAGGTGGTTCAGGGTAGGAAAGGGAGGTTTGCACCTATTTTAGGACAGGACGAAACATTGAATACTTCTAACAACGACTTACTCCCCAACACTTTTTTGAAGGGGCATACATCATGGATTACACGGGCGACTCACGCAATATTAGGGAAGTAATTAAGAGAGAATGGGAACGTTTTCTCCAGTTCACTGAACTAAAACAAATTCAAAACCCACCTTTGAAGTTTATATATAGGAGGGATACTAATTTTAAAAAACTTTTTGAATTTGGAGGCCCCAGATTTGATCATTCCTCTAGAAGAAAGGGGACCTACACATGTGGTTCATGTTCTCAATGCCCTCATGTTGAAAATTGTTCCAGCATTTTTATTCCAAGTAGGAACAGACATATTACGAGCAATACATTTTCCAACTGTAACAGCTATGGGGTAGTCTATATTGCTGTGTGTTCCCCCTGTGGTTCCTTTTATGTTGGTAAAACTGAGAGGAAACTAAAAACTAGGATGTATGAGCACCATTATGAAATAAAAAAGGAAAATATCAACAATGCACTTTTTAGACACATTCTTTTATGTCCAACAGCTTCCTTTCATTTTTTTAGGGAGGCATGTGGGAGACCAGGTTAGAATACAGAGAGCTGTATTTGCAGATTATATCAGGTCTCCTGGTCTAAATGATACAATTTCCTTAATGCCTGTTTTAAAGTTAAGAAGTGCTAAATTATAAACTGCCACCAGATGTCACTAGCATCACTTTACTATATATATTAGAATTCATTTATGTTTACATAGATACATATATTTACAAAAACAAATTTATACAATGAATTATTTTATTATAAAATTTTAACATTTAACTATGTCTTATATAATGCAGAACTTAATATTTATTAATTCACACATATACCAAGAGGTTTTTGGATGAGTTTTTATATTTAGAGAATGATCATTGTTTCCCTTGGTTCTTTTACAAGTATATTTGATTTTAACTATTAATCCTAATAGTTAATTGGTTTAAGCAAGATTTAAAATTTGTATTTAAATGGAATTGACTTGAAAGTTGCTTGTTTTGGAAAAGATTTTGTAAATCTATTCTTGTATATTAGTGTATGTCAGTTTTAAAGCTAAGAAGTGTAAAACTACAAATCTCCACTACATGTCACTAATATCACTTTTTAACATATATACTAGATAATTTATTTACATATATATATATACACATATTTATAACAACTTACTTATAAAACGAACTATTTCAACATTTTAACTATGTCAGACACAACAAAAAACTAACTATTTTATTATTTATATACATATAAAATGGCTTTGAAAGAGTGTTTATTATACCAAGAGCCTATACATGTGTTTTTATTTCATTTTAATTACCAATTCAAACAGGTAATTGATTTCACTATTTTATTGGTCTGTGTAAGAAATTAAATTTGTATTTTTTTTGTACATCAGCGTTTGGAACTTTTAATAAACTGCCTTGGATTGTATTTGGTTCTCCTGAGCGATTCCATTCTTGGTTTTGGTTCTGGTTTTTTCGCTTCCATCTCCTGTTTTGGATACCATACCTTTGGAACAATTTTCCACTTCATATCAAACAAAACACCTCACTGGCCCTCTTTGAACACAATTTGAACCATTGAATGGGAACCACAAATTCATTCCAAGGGTTTCACCCATGTTCCTCTTGGGACATGGTTGATTTGCTTGGCTGTATTCCCCTTTTAGATAGCCTAGACTGCTTTTCTGAGGCATTACTACATTGTGATTTTCTGACAGTAGAGGATGTTATAATTTAGTTAAATTTTATGGAGTATGTATTAGAAAATATTTTTTTCTATTTTGAAGGGGAATATTGCAAACACTTTAAGGGGGTGGTTATGTGTGCAATTTGTGCCCCCCTTATATGCTACTTTAGTGATCTGGGCTTGGAGCATAAGTTCATATATAAGCCACAATATGAGAGATGTTGCTATCTTTTTACACAATATTTGGATGACTTATTTATTTTATGGAGGGACACCCAAGAAAAATCTAAATCAGTTTATTTAGTATATTAGTTTTGTTACATCAGATCTGAGTTTCCCACACATCATTTTTAATGATTCATGCAATTATTTAGATATGACTATTTATAAGAAGAATGGAAAATTGGAATTGACAATATACAGAAAACCCACTTTCTCAAATGCCTATTTAGCTTTTGGTAATAATCATACTTTATCTCAAAAAGGACTTTAGTCAAAGGACAGTTTGGATTTCAAGAATGATTACCGATGATGCTATATTTCCATTTGAGTGTAACAAGTTATCTAGAATGTTTTCAGAAAGAAGTTACCCTGATGATTTTGTAGAAAAAAAATAAATCTGAAGTAACAGAACTTAGGCATATCAGATTTAATCCTATATTAGGACAAAGTATTTTGCTGGATGTTGCTTCCTCTAATAGTGCAATATACAACAAAGGACTGGTCTTTAAACACCATTTTTGAATATTCAGGTAAAGAAAGTTATTCTAAATAAGTGGTCTATATTTGATATTGATGCTAATGTGTCTAAAATGGAAGGGAACTGGGCATGATTTATTTCAAAGAGCAGTAAAAATTATTTTGGAAAATCATGTTTATAATAAGCCCCTGCAATGGTAACATCATTCTTATATATTAGTGTGTGATTTCTTGTTTTAAGCCATCGGCAGGTAAAAATGCCATTACCTGGTTGTTATAATTGCATGACTAGTGGCATTATTTATATTGCTATTTGTGATTGTTGTAACACCTTTTATATTGGCAAGACTGAAAGACTTCTTTGTAGGCATGTATACAAGCATAACTATGACATAGATAAAGGCAATGAGAATAATGCTCTACATAGGCACAAATTGGTGTGCATTGGTTGCAACAAGTTCCTTTTTGCTGTATTAAAAAAGGTTGACAGAAACTCAAGAGGTGCCCTTGGAAAATAGTCATAGAAATCAAAGAGTTGGTGTGGCAATTACAGCTCAATACCTTAGATGTCCAGGGCTACATGCTAATGTGTCTATTAACAGCAGTATTAATCTCTGTGCTGTGCAGTCATAAATATGTTATTAAATTGATGTATTTATTGGAATTTACAATTTTTAACAAAAATTATGATACATTATCTTTGAGTTTTATAAATAATATTTATAAATGTCATTTTTATGTTTATATTATTTTTTGATATGTTTTAAGTTTTTAGATTTAAGGATTGTATTTGCTAATTAATTAATTATGATGTACTTTATTGGTCAAAGCATTTAAGTATGATGTTAAATTATGATTGGTTCTAACAAACTCCTTGACCTTAAAATGGTGAAAGCGCTTAACCTTTAAATACAATTTCATTTATTTTATTTGCTTGCTGTTCCCATTGTTTTTAGAGGCAATATATCTTTGTTGATTTACCAGAAATTCACTGATTTTATGTTGAGCTCAGCACAAATTAAGATGCAGAGATCTGATCACCTTTGAAAATATGTACACTTTAGGGGTATTGCAGTATACAGGAAACTGCTTCCAATATAGATCAGGAAGGGGTAGGACAGTGGAAACATAATGATGGTATAAGGAAAGTGGTGGATTAGTAATATATGCAGCACACAGATACACACACACACACACACACACACACACACACACACACACACACACACACACACACACACACACTATTAAATTGGAAAACATTACATAATTGTATGACATAGTTCTGGGTTCAAACCTTTGACAGTATAAAATACTAGTTTACAAAATGATTGACTTCAACAACTGGCTAAGCTTCTGGTGTCATTTTAAGGGGCTCCAGTATCTGTCTGCCTGGGATGACATGATCGACAAACCGCAATGCTTTGCCAGAGATGCCCTGCACCTGTCACCCTTGGGATTCCAGAGACTGGCTAAGGCTCTTGCCACCCTATAGTACTTTTCTTAGGCAAGGTTCAAATGACAAATTCACCACTGTAACAGGTACAAGAAGCAAAATCTGAGGGTAATGCTACTCAATGGTAGAAGTCTAAACCTCAAAATGCACTTACTCGAGGCACTCCTTAAAATGGAGAAAATCAATATCTATGCAGTGACTGAGACCTGGTTCAAGGCTCCAGAGAGCACTCCTGCATCACCAGGCTATAATTCATACCACACCTTTTGGCCACCTAACCAGGACCGAAACACTAAAGGCAGAGGCATGTCCATATTCATTAAGGATATCCACACCTCTAGGCTAGCTGCTCAGCATAATGCATCCAAGATTATCCAAGTGTAACTAACTCTGGGCAAGACTGCAATCCAAATTGTAGCTTGCTACAGATCCCCCACCATGCCCCAGGATTCCCACTCCTCATTTCCTGATATACTGGAAAATATTAGGGTACAACCTAACACCCTAATAATGGGCGATTTCAACTACCGCGCCATTAACTGAGAAAACTACTCATGTACCAACTCTTGTGCTCACATTTTTCTGGAATTCATAAATTCCAATGCCTTGGATCAACTTATCCACACCCCTGCCAGGGGCGACAATATCCTAGACTCGGTCATTACTAACATGGTTCCACACCAGAGGTCAATTCCTCATTGGTCAGATCGACCACAAGCTAATCACCCTTGACATCCACATCCCGCCCCCTGACCCCCCATTAGGGAAACCACCATAAAAATTTCTCCAAAGCCAACTTCACGCTTCCTAAGACAGAAGTGGCAGACTTTACAATACCCATGCTGATGGACAATAGAGGTACAACTGCTGATTCCTAAGCACTTACATGAGTACATAGATCGTGCAACCAAGATGCTATCCTCCAAAAAAAGGAAGCCAATCTGGTAGTCCCCTGCCATAAACAAACTCTACAACAGGAGAAAGAAACTGTTGCAAAAAAGAGTAAAATCCCATGATTTAACTCCCTGGTCAGCCTCTGTAAGAAGCTGAGATCCCTCATGAAATCTTCCAAAGCTAGTTGCAAAAAAAAAAATCACCACTGATTCTAAAGACAACCACAAAGCATTCTATAGCTATGTCAAGAATCTCAATGGCAACACTCAGATCTGCTCTGAGGTACAGCACAATGGCACTAAATATACAGAACCAACTGATATTGCCAACATCCTGGCAGATAGGTTCAGTTCCCCCCTCTCATCCCCTAAACGGCCCATCTTTATACCGGAAGAATGCAAAGTTCCTGTAATCATGGCTGCACAGGTAAAAAACACACTCTCCAAAGCCAAGAACAGAGCACCCATGAGACCTGACAACATCACAGGCTGCATTCTACATGAACTACAGAATGAACTGGCACCCCAACTAAGTACCATGTTCAATCATAGCCTCACCTCAGGCTTTGTGCCCACTGAATGGTGCACAATGATTGTTATCCCACTCCACAAAGGGGGAGCCACCATGGACCCCCGGGAACTACCACCCCATTAGCCTGATGAGACTGGCCTGCAAGGCTATGGAACAAATCATCATGGAACTTATAAACAATGATACTGGTAATCTCCAAACTCTGGACCCCACCCACTTTCGGTTTGTAAAAGGCAGATCATGTTTCCTAAACCTGATAGACTTCTTTGAAGCGGTCACCAAAGCCTTAGATGAGGGTAAGGTGGTTCACACAGCCAATCTAGATCTTACCAAGGCTTTCAACACCACCCCCACTCTGGAATTATAGATAAACTCACTAAACTAGGTATAAATCCCTATGTCACAAGATGGGCTGCCAACTGGCTCACTGACAGAACCCACACTGTGAAAGTAGCAAACTCCAAATCCAACTTCAGACCAGTGACAAGTGGAGTACCGCAGGGTTCAGTCCTGGGTCCTCTCCTGTTTGGTATCTATTTCTCTGCTACTAGGCATCATGCATATGCTAATGACTCTGACTGAAAAAAACAGAAGGAGGTAGAGAGAGATAAATGGGGAGAGGGAGACAGGGGACAAGTAAATTATGACAGAAGCAGGATAATAGTGGTTCAATACAATATATAGGTAACAGTTACACATAAAATGGTGTTATAGGAACAGTCAATACAAGTTTTACACTGTTTTGGATTCAAACTCTTGACAATATGCAAAAAAAATAGTCTACAGACATGAGCATTTTGTCAGCAGACCACAATGAGAATCCTACTTCAGAAAGTTAAAATTACACTTTTGAAGGGACAGTGGCAACATATTGAAGCAAGGGAGGATGTCAGTAATGGGCTTCATCACCGTATTCACGATAGTAAAATCCTATAAGATGAATATTACATCCATCAGCCTAATAAATATGCAACAATAAAAAGTAATGAAAAAGAAAGGGTGAACTGAGAGACAGAGATAGATAAAAATATGGAGAGATTCATACGAACACTTTGGTTTATGGCACATTTATGAATATCTTTGTGGTGGTGTTTCTTCATTATTAATATGTCATGCCTGTACCATTAAGAGATTGCTATAGGGAGAATGAAGGGGTAGAAAAGTGAAAAAAAGACTAAAACATAAGAAGTATAAGGGTTGTTTAATAAGTCTTTCTGTTGGGGGTGGAATGTTTTTGCAAATGCTCTTTCACTGCACTGTTCTAATTTTATTTTCATGAAATGTAACTGGAGATAAATACAAATGTTTGTATTTAAACATATGATAGGAATACAAAAAAATGACATAAAACATTAATTTGACATATATATGGAATCAAACCATTGATGTTGTACAAAATCATCATTTTACAGACGGGAAAATTATTTCAACACACTACATCAGAACTTCTAGATCATTATGTCTAGCAGCCTAAAAACTGTTATAGTAACTGTTTCAAAGTATTGCCTTTACACTCTATTCCTATAGCACAGTGAGTTTTAAGCACATATGTGTGAAGATAACCAGAATGCGTACAATGGTAGAAGCTCTCCAGTTTTTGACACAGGACATGAAATGTCATTCACCATCACTGAGCATTGATGTGCAATGCCAAACTCTGAGCAAATGCTGAAGACAAAAAGTGAAGCTTTTTCTGGTCCATTTCTAACCATATGTTTTGTGAGTTTTGTGTGATTCTATTTTTTGACCAGATTAAATGTGTGAAAAAGGAGTCGATAGGACAGTGGTGAAAATGGGGGGGGGGGGGTAAACAGAGGGGAGAACACAGGTAAAGGAATACAGGAATTTGCAGGATGGTGGTGGAGAGTACCATAGCTATCCACTTCATCACAATATAGATATGGAAATGTACAAAGAAATTGCTGAATTTCAATTGCATTCCTATGTAAAAGGCAGTATTTGTGGTTGTAAGTACATTGCAGATACATGGAGTTACATGACCTGAGTAATATATGTTTGTTTATTTGATTACTGAGAAAGTCTGACTGGGTAGAAGCACATTTTCAGCTGAGGCCCAGGAAAAAAAGCTTTAAATTATTACAAAGTATTTTAAGAACAATAATGTTACAATCTTCAAAAATAAACAAAAACATCTGTAGTCTATATAATTATGACAGATTACACATAATATAAAACCATTGGTTAAGAATCGATACAAGTTATATGGCAAACATTTAAGATTTATAGAGAAATTTTAGACAGTTCATAGAGAAATTAAAGGTAAGTTTGTCTATTACAACAGGACTTGCAATATGAAGCGAAGGGAAAAAAGGCTTATGGTATATTTACAGAGAGAAAGTTGGGAGAGAATTTGCTAGAAGTAAGGGATTTTTAGCCTAGCCAGTTTATCCCAATGTAATACCATAGAAATACTAGTAAATACCGAAGATTGTATTTAGTGATGACTACCCATGACCAGGAGGGTTGTGGGCTCTATCCCCAGTAAGAATTTATGGTGCCCCATCCACTCATCCAGCTTCCTCTGGAAGGAGGTACATGGAATAAAAAGATACTTGCTCATGTTTAGTCATATAGTTTATCCTGGTTTTCACCAAGAACAGAGTCAGATTTTAGCTAGGAAGTCTTTCAAAGTAGTTTTGAAAGATGGGGGGTATTGAACTGATGAATACAGGTAAGGTGTTCCAAGCCTTAGCAAACTTGCATGAGTACAAACAGTGCACAGTAAATTTGATGGGTTTGTAGACAGACAGGAGGGTTTGGTCACTGGATCACAATGACTGACTTTGACAATGGTTGTGTAGAATGTTTTTTAGTGCTAGACAGGCAGATGGATGCTGAATAATTTTATCGGTGGTAAAAAGCTGTAAGTTGATGAGGGAGTTCTAACCAATTTAGGCTTTTCAGTGAAATATAGAACCCACCACTGTATAGCACTGAAAAGTCTAAGCTGGTTAAGAACTGTTTGTTGTATGTTACATACATACTTCAAAAGGCATAGTCTCCTAAACACATACTTATAATATGTGAATAGTCACAACATTTGTAACAAAACCATTGTGCAGATCAGAATTATGCAAGTGATTTTTAAATTAAATATCAACATTGTCATGTTTAACATACTTTACACACATTATGTGAGCTTACATAGCAAGCATTTGTGAAACATTTGTAATAAACATAGTTATGGTAGTCATTTGTAATTAGAGTTACATTCCTAATTAACACATTATGAAAAAATGGCATTTTGTCCCACCCTATGTAAAAGTATCTATAAATGGGATTCTAACCCTGCATTACTTAACTTCTTTAAGATCACTAAACATACACCTTATGCAACAGAGAAATTATGCATTTTCTTCACTCAGAACTATCCAGAGTATTGACAGCTGAGCACCACTGCCAGGTTTGATTGTGCTACAGAAGGCAGCCCATATTAAAAATGTCACTTCTTTCCTTCAACCGTGAGCTGTATTTGCATTCTGAGCAAATACACATTGTAATAAGAATATTATACAACAAAATTACATTTCAAAGGAAAACAAATAATATATCTGGCAAGGAACAAAACACATAGCATTAACATGACATGTTCATCATTTTCACATCTGGTTGCCACATCACAAGTTTTATTTGTTTACACATTATCTGGACTTCATGTAATGACAATTGTTCAGAAATGGAGCACAGGCAATTACAGGAGGTGTTTTTTGACAGAGTATATAAAGTTAATAATGACCTAAAAGTTAAAAATAAAATGTATTACTGTCAAGATGCATAATTGCAAATATGGATATGTTTAATTTTACAGCTTTTGTGTTATCACACTTTACAAAATGCCATATGCTACATCATCCATAACACATATTGTTATTAATAATGAGAAGAGGTGAATTCCCAACAACACATTTGGCACAGCAATTCATATGAACTACAGATAAAATTCTTACCAGTTATCACACAGACTTTAGTCTGTTCATTTTATATACATCATTATGTCAATATTTATTCTGAACTCAGTCAGAAAAAAAATAAATGCAAACTATTTCAAACCCTGTATTATGTGGCCTTTTTCTCTAAGCTCACTTCATTTACACCTTGTACAGCAAAGATAAGTAACTGACAGGTGGAATTTCTTCACTCAGTATCATCCACATTGCTAACGGAAGTGCATGAGTGCCAGTCTGAATGATGCTACTATTGGCATTCTCATTTGTTACCTTATAAAGTGAACTGTGGTTCAATGCTATTGACTGCTGCCACTCAAGAGTGCATACTATAAAACAGTGACTAAGAGATGTAGAAGAAAGAAAAGAAATAAAAAAGAAACATTATAAAACGACTATTTAAAATGCATATTTCTGATGTTTCTCAACTTTGTTTTCTTGTAACATAAACATATGCACCATAAACATCTATACATTCACACAAACAGCACTCTGTCTGGATTTGAACCATCAAATGAGGACATTAGCAATACACAATTGAGATTATTATGAACATATATTAGGACGATGAAAAAGTATGTAAAATATACTCAAGGTGTGACACTGTATCAGTTCACATTAAAGGTATAACAGAGCCTATTTCTGAAAGTTGTCTTTTGTAATTTTCCAGTAAATGTGTGATTGAATGTACTATTGGCAACAGTTTTCCTACCACAATATATAAAAATATCTGCAACACTGCTGTTGTTTTCTTATCTTTATTTTGTGAGCATAATTCCCTTATCCATGCTTTTCTAACAAGAATGCAATCTCATTTCCATTACTTTTGATATCTGTTTCAGTGAGTAAAGTACTTCCTTAGAATTGCAGACAAATTTTATGTCAGAGTAACAATGTGTGGTCATAACCTCTTTATAAAAATGTAATGAATGTTTCTGTGCTAAGTCAGTGAATGTAATCCCATACTTTTTGGTAAGTCTCTTCTCCCTGACACACACTTGTTAAGTGTACATCAAGGAGGACATACTGTGAAACACTGACTGTTCCTGCAGTCAGACTAATCATTCACACTTGCAAGCCCTTCGGAAGTAATACTTTTCAATGCTCATTCCTGTGGTTTTAGGGCATGTGCATGCAATCATATAGGTGCTTACACCATGTTTACCTGCCTTGCATTTAGTGCAGATTGTAGAAATCGTAAACATCAATGAGTTCATACCTCATTTGCATATTTGCCGTGTCCAGTGGGCTAAATCTGCACTATATAAAGCTAATTATGTAGGTAAGGTAAGGAGGTTGTATCATCTTAGAGAGACTGTTTGAATCCAGAGAGCTCAATGATGCTATTAGACTTTTCAATATATTTTTTTGACAAATTGATTTAACATCATTGATGGACTACATTTCATAATACCCAGATTTCTTTACTGTCTGCATTCTTTGTCTGTTGCTATTTGCATAAACAAGGATATCAATTATTTCTTTGCATTAAAATGTTTGGAAGAATGTTACCTACTATTACGGAAACTTGTCTCTGCAATATGAACAGTTTATTTATGTATTTATTTTACATTTGTTAACTAGGTGTGTCTGACTGAGCCGGAAAGGCCCTTTTTCAGCAGAGGCCTGGGGGAGAAAAGCTCCACATAGTAAAATTACAGACACATTTAGTTATTTAGACATGATCAGTATGCACACAAATTACAAGAGACATGTTTTTAGAGTGGTATATGGCACATAAACAGTTACAGTGGAGAGAACAAACAAAAAAAAATAATTTTAAAAATAAAGATAATTAATACATTTGTGGTGTACAGCTGAAATTTGGAACATAGGTAGAATACATACATAGTACACAGGTACAGTACATACATTGTTGATTAGCCAGTGTTTGTGAGTAAGATTGAAAACTATTATCATGTGCTCTAGATTTATTATGTATTTTTATCCGCTTTCATTAGCCTGGGGAGCAATCATGGCACTGCCAACTTTGCTTGAGATGTTGCCTGATGAGGTCTTTAAAGGAGGCTTTGGATGATGTGTTTTGAATGCTAGTAGGGACAAAGTTCCATTTTTTAGTCACTGAACTACTATATAGTGCATCTCCAAAGCTATTGTAGCTGTTGGTGACTTCTAGTCATAGTTTCCTTGATGATCTAAGAGGCCTTTTGGCTGAGTGATGTTGTACTAGGTTTTTGAGGGCAGAACACTTATTGGGGAGGTAATAGATAGAATGACAGAGGCAGAGCTGATTGTAAGTTAGGAGGTTGGGCAGTTCAAGCCAGTGAAGCTGTCTCAAAGCAATACAGTGATGAGTTCTATATGAGCAATTTGCAGCAAAGCAGGCAATTCTGTTATAGCAGGCTTCCATTTTGCTTAGTTCAGTTTTGTTGAGATTAGTCAGAATGGGAGATGCATACAGTAGGGTGGATAGAAGTTGGGAGCGAGCAATGGCTGATCTTGTGTTGTTGGTAAGAAATGGTTTGATACAGTAGAGTGACCCCAGTTTGGCATGTACGTTTTTAATAGTTAAGTTGAGATGACTATCAAATTTTAGGTGGGAGTCTATGGTTATTCTCAATAGCTTAGCCTGTGCCACTGGAGCAATTGGAGTAGAATTTGTGGAGTAGATAGTGAATTGACTGTTAGTGTTTTTATTAGAACTGGTTATAATCATAAGCTGAGTTTTCTTTGGATTGAGGATAAGTTGGGCTTTGGTAAGGTAGTTTTCAATGTCAGAGAATGCTAGTTGAGTTGTTTGCAGGATGGTGGGAATGTTTTGTGCAGCACAGATTAAGGTAGTGTCATCTGCATACTGAATTATAGATGCATGCTGTGTGGAGGTATGGAGGTCATTTGTGAAGACTGTGAATAGTAGTGGTCCTAATATAGAAACCTGTGGGACTCCTATAGTTATGGGCAGCTGAGGAGAGAGAGAATGTTCCCATTTCACAGCTTGATACCTGTCAGTTAAGTAGCTTTTGAACCAGGTAAGAGTGGAATTTGATAGATGATATTGGTTTAGTTTGTTTAGCAGGATTTGGTGTGACACTGTGTCAAATGCTTTGGACATATCCAAAAAAAGAGTTGACACTTGCAGGCCTTCATTTTTGAGACGGTTTACTGTGTCTGTGAAGCAGAGCAGGGCTGTAGTGGTACTATGGGCAGGTCTGAAACCATGCTGAGTAGGTAACAGGATGTTGCTGTCTAGGAGATAGTTTAGCATGTAGGTACGGATGCATTTTTCTAGGATTTTGGCCAGGGAGTTGAGTAAAGCAATGGGTCTGTAGTTATTAAGTTCAGTGGAGGTCCCACCTTTATGTATGGGTGTAACATAGGATATTTTCCATAGTTTGGGCACATAGTTTTCAACAATTGCTGTTTATGAGAGTGGAGACTGGGATAGCAATAGCATCTGCTGTGAGTTTCAAGAAATAGCTGGGGAGTAGGTCAGCTGCTGTTGATGAGGTTTTTAGTTTGGAGAGCATGCTTTTGATTGAAGTGGTGGAAACTGTTTTGAGGGTAAAGCTGGTATTAGTGTTATTTGTGTTGGGGGGGGGTAGTGAGGAAGGAACTGTCCTGTGATACTAAGGATAGAATTGAGTTCACAAAGTGGGAGTTGAATTGTGTTTCGACTGGAACTTTAGTGTCAGGGGTGGTTGGCTTGGGGGTAGCCTTTTGGGTGGATTTTAGTAGCTGGTTTACATTTTTCCAAAATTTTTGCGGGTTGTGTTGGTATTTAGTTTGTAATGTAATGATTTGGGTGAAGCAGTGGTGCAGTGGTAAATGCTGTCGCCTCACAGCAAGAGGTTCTCTGGTTCAATTCTCGGCTGGGGTGCCTTCTGTGTGGAGTTTGCATGTTCTCCCTGCATTCATGTGGGTTTCCTCCGGGTACTCCGGTTTCCTCCCACATTCTAAAAACATGCTTCTGGAGCATTTCTCCCCGGGCCTCCACTGAAAACAGGATCTGTGGAACCTAGTTGGACTTTCCCGGTCAACAAATGTTAAATAAAAATAAAAATAAATAATGTTGTGTAGTATGATTTTTTTTGTCCAGCCTAATGCATTTTTTGCATGGTTGCGCAGTTCTTGGTACTTAGGTTTTGTGTTTCTTTGTTTTTTATTGATAGTAAAGCCAGGCAGTGTCTCTGGACTTGAGGATTTGTTTGGGTTCTTTACTGAGCCAGAGGATTGTAGAGATTCTAACCTTGATTTTACGCAATGGAGCGACAGTGTCTAGGTGTTGTAGAAATGTTTTGTTGAAATATGCTACAGCCTGGTGAAGTGGGAGGGTTTTTAGGGGGGTCCAGTCACAGTTACAGAGTAAAGTGTTGAGGACCTCAGGAGAGAATTTTTTTGTGTTTCTAGTGGATATATAGTTAGTGGTTTTGCATATGCTTGTTCTACTACATATAAAGTATATTATGTTGTGGTCACTTAAGGTGCCTGGGAGACTGCCCGTGTGAGGGTACAATGTGGGGTTATAAGTTAGGACCCAGTCAAGGATGGATTCCCTTTTAGATTTTTTATCACATCTAGTTGGAATATGGACTAGCTGCTGGTAGCCATGGCGATTTATTATATTACTTGGTGGTTCTGATATACAGGTGAACCAATCTAGGTTGAAGTCCCCCAGAATAAGGGTTTCTTGTGAGTATGTGGAAAAACACCAGGATAAGAAGTCTTCAAGGCTAGCAAGTGTATTACCAGGTGGAAAATAGATCACAATTGTGGTGATGACTTTTTTAGAGTGAGGTTGAAGTTGTGAGATAAGTATGTCCCAATTATTGGGGGAGGGGTAGGTGTTTGGTAATTGACAGACAGTTAAGTTGGACTTGTACAGTAAGGCAGTTCCACCCCCTTTACAAAGTGGTCTCTCTTGTCTAATGATATTGTAGCCGGTAGGGAGAGCTTCTGAGTTAGCTATGTTTTATTTAGCCAGGTTTCTGTTAAATCAACTATGTCTGGGGAGTAGTGTGCTATTGTGGCCTGGAGTTCAGGTATTTTATTTTTGATACTTCTAATATTAATATTTAGCATTAAAAGATGGTTGGTTTTGCTACTGCTGTTGATTTGCCCAGGGATGAAGAAGGTGGGGGTGTTATGTTCTGACATTTGTGTTGGAGCAGTTTGTGTTGGACAGGATGGATTTGGGCCTGGGTTGGGGTGGATATCCCCACTTATAGTGAGCCTGGAGTTAAAATGGTTATACAGATGTTGGAGTTTGGTGAGGAGTGTGAGAAAGTATTGTGGTTTTTTTTGGAGTAGGAATGAGAGCATATGTGTTTAGTTCTGAATTTGTCCATTATGTAGTTCTTGAATAACTGTGGGCAGATAATATTATAATGTGCGGTGTCTGTATACAAGAGTGCATAATGTAGTGTTGTGCTACTAAGTTTAGGGATATTGCTAGAGTGATAACTTGTGGTGTTGTAAAGAATGATTAGAAGACAGACTAGACTTAGCTGTGTGATAGTCATGGTTATAAAGTTTAAGTTGTTTCTAGGTGGGGGGTCTGAATAGGAATTATAGGGTTGCACTATATGTGGATGGGGAAGTAGTGTGGGTGATGTAAAAAATGCCTAGTGGGAATGAGAGTGATTGGGAGTATTTTATGTGGAGCAAGTTGGTGTGGTATAATGTAATATGACTTGAGGAGCTGTGATTGGTGGAGGTGATGTGAGGGTGAGCTGTGGGTGTGGCTGTGATTACTATAAATGTAGAGGTAGTGGGGGCGGGAGGAAATAGGGGGCAGGGCAGGGGAGCGGAGAGAGCCTGAGCATTAGCAGTTATTGCAGAAGAGTGCTGTATTACTTATTAGCAGTGTCTGGGGTTTTACATTTGTAGCCCAACAGATGTATTAAGCCTGTAATATATATAATATATATATATATATATATATATATATATATATATATATATATATATATATATATATATGTGTGTGTGTGTGTGTGTGTGTGTGTGTGTGTGTGTGTGTGTGTGTGTGTGTGTCTGCCTTCCACACAAGTGGATATCAAGCAAAAATTGTTATCCATTTTTACTTGAAAAGTATGCATTCTTTTTGTTAATGCTGTAATGTAATATAGAGTTACACAACTGTTGCCATCCTAAGCACTCTTTTAACTACTTTTAACTTCATATTAACTTCATTTCATTTCCTTGTTTTTTTGTTTTTTTTTGGGGGGGGGGTTCTGTATTGACATGTGTTAAGTCATAGTAAGCCTTAATTTTATTTTGTGCATGATTGCTGCATATACTCATGCATTTTTTTAACAATCAGTTATTACTTCATTTCCTTGTTTTGTTCCTTTATGTTTCATCTCATACACATAAACCTTCACAAACTGGTACAGAGAAAGAAATTATCATCCAGGCATTACAATGACATGGCTCATTCCTCTTAGGCAGAGGCAGAGGTGATGAGTCCTTCTATAACTGTGTCTGGGAGCAGAAGATCAATGATATCAGTGCTGTTGGAGGACACAGCCATACTTATCAGAAAATCAGACACTGAGCCAGTGACATGATGATGCCTGCAAAAATTAGGTCAGCCGAGCTGTAATTCCCTGGGAATGTATAGCTACTGGGAGTGGTCCTGCTACCAAACCACCACTGACTAAAGCAATATATGGGTGTGTGCTATCTTTTGCCCCTTAGTTAGAGCCATGGCATATTGTTGCCCACTTACATCTTCCAGCACCATCTGCAACTGTTAGTTCTGCCTCAGACTCCTCCTCTATCTGGTGGAGCTGTTGGGTTTTCCTGTGGTCCTGACAACTGTGGCCCTGCCCATTGTTGCCCTTGTTGAAGCTGTTTCCTGAGAATTATATCATACAACATGACATAGAATGTTTGTATTTGGGAAGAGGTGGCTGGGTCATATTGCAGGCCACCTCCTGATGTACCTAGACACTGGAATCTTGATTTCAGTAAGCAAAACACATGTTTTATGATATTCTTAGTTTTAGCAGAACTATTGCTGTATCCTTGCTCAATGGGGTTGGGTGGGTTTTTCATGAGTGCCATGAGCCATAGTTCCAGTGCATAACCTACATCCCCCACTAGATGCCCTTGTAGAAAGTCACAACTAAAAAACTTTCATACAGCTTACAGGTATGCCATATATGTGAGTTGTGAAAACTGCCTAGGTTACCTGCACAGATATTGTAGATTATCTCTTGGTCGTTACAGACTACACGACAGATTATAGAGTGGTGTCCTTTTCTGTTAATGTACCTTCTTTTTGGTTCACCAGGTGGAACTTTTACTTCTAGGGGAAGTCTAATATGTAGCCCCCAAAACTTCAGGGAAGTATGTTATTGCACAAAATTCTTGCATGGTTGTTGTTGTATTCCTTGTGGATGTGGGAAATAGATATGCTACCTTGCATGTTGAAGCATTGCATTTAGAAACTGATGTAATATTCTAGAAGCTGAAGCGTGTGGTACCAATAATACATGCCCTGTGGGTCTCTGGAAAGTACCTGTAGCTAGTATACATAATGACACATATAACCTTGTTTCCACTGGGATGGGTACTCCATGCTTTAGCAGGTGACTCAAGTGAGAGTGGCAGAGGTTGCATATTTCTTCTAGTGTTTCCTTGTCCATCCTGTATTGCTTAACAATTTCTTTGTCATGCAGTTCATGATAGGTCAAATGAGGTCTAGACAATCTTCTCTTCTCTTTCTCAGCCAAGGTGTGGCAGCAGCTGTACTTTAAATTAAAGTATATAGCACATACAGGTTAATGATGGCAGTATAAAACCTTAGCATTTTTTTCTGATTATAAATGTGCCTGTATTCCAAAGAGTTTTGCATATCAGGGCAAAAGGAAGCACTGAGTGTGCACAATCACTTTTTACATTTATGAGTAGCTCGGCCATGTTGGATTGACAAGATGGCATATATTTCATGTACTTATGCTTTCATTACCATATTCTTCTGCTTACCCTTGTTTTGAGGCACTGCATTAAGTATAGAGTATACAACATATTTCACTATCATGCACATAATAGCAGTACTAAGTATATGCATTTAAAACTCTGGCCCAAAATCAATAAACACATGCAGAAAATATTTACTATAATGAAAAGGAATAGAGGAGTCTATAAACAAATAGTGAACAGACCAGTAAGCATTATATGCAGATATATTCAGTAATGAAAATACATTAATAAATGTCATTAAAAATACTGGATTCAGATAGATGTGTGCAAAGTTCTTTATAGTCCACAGGTTATGTTACTGTGGATTATAAAGAACTTTGCACACATCTATCTGAATCCAGGAGTTTAAAGCTGCTGGACCTGCAAAGGTGATTTTGTCACCAGCTTGTTTTTTGTTTTTTGAATTTTTAGTCATTAAAAATACAACATATACATATATATATATATATATATATATATATATATATATATATATATATATATATATATATATATATATATGCAGTAGTGATATTACAAACAGAAGACAGAATGTCAGGTTGTAAGAGAGATGGGATATAAAACTGAAAAATTGATGAGTAGTAAGTTTAAAATTTAATACAGATATTAGACTTTGGAAGTCAGGCATAGGGATGGCACAGGGAGGGGAGGAAGAGGGAAAGAAAAAAATGGGTAGGAAACCCAAAAGGGAAGTTTCAGATTATATACAGTGAAGAAGAAGAAAAAAGGGGTGAGGAGAAGTAAGGGTGGGCATTTCTTCATGGGTGTACATGAAGGAGAAATATAAGATATTTGCTATAGGGCAGTCTATAGGAAGACAAAGAAAAAATATTACTCATAGAAGAAGTACAGTTAAATTGGGTGAAATTTAGATGAGTGATAAAGAGGGGACAAGGAATGTATGGATAATAAGGATTACAAAAGTAAAAAGCTGTAAGAGTGTTATGGGGGAGTGGGATTGCCAAGAGATGAAGCTTAGAAACACTGAAGGAAAAATGATGGGTGCAGGGAAGGAGAGGAATGGGCAGGGTATGGTTTTGTTTGTAGTAGTACAAATAGCATTGCTAAATAGAACTATAGCAGAGAGTCGATTATAGGAACTAATTGGAACCTAGGGTAGTTTAGATGGGTCTACTTTAGTTCGTCGAAAACTTAAAATCTCGAGCACTCACATGAACAAAAATGCAGATATTCGATATTCATTTTTTTTTGGATCGCAGTACAGTGGAGATCTGGATATTTGCCTTTTCTTCACTGTAGTGCGATCTCGGAGTTGGAATATATATTTACCGGGGGTGTAGCAATTTTGAATACCTGCATATTTGCTCATGCGAGCGTTCGAGATTTTGAGTTTTCGGTGGTATAATATAGACCTGTTCAGATAACCAAACTGTTTGGATAATCAAACATATAATTGAACCATATAAAAAAAATTCTAAACATGTTTTTGATGAATATTAAACAAAAAATACAACAATTTTACTGTAAGTACAAAATGGTACAGTATATTATTATAGTGCAAGCTCAAAAAACATGCACAAGCAAATACATATAATACTTACATACTCAGACTTTATGATTTTTCCTATGCAAAAACTTTGGAAGGTTGCATTTGGATAATTGATGTTTTGGATAATCGATGTTCAGATAATCAGTTCTCTACTGTATTAAATGTAGTTCCATGAGTCTTGACAGATCTTAATTGACAGGTTCTTATATAAAATAAGTTTTGCTATTTTGCAGTTCCCCATTTCTTTTAACATGTTTCGTTTATCCACATCTCTTAGCTTTTTAAAGCTATATTCTCTTCATCTTCTGCCATGTCTTTTTAAATGTAACTATCATTTTTACTGCTAGTCATTAATGTAGTCATATAATGCTTCATCATACCTAAATAGTGTATTGGTTTTCTTTGAACTTTCTTTGTTTGGTTGGTATCTTTCTAACAACACCAAATATAATGCTCAGTCGTGGCTTGTAAAGGATCTATACAGTGGTAATATGTATGTTTCTTGCTTTAGTTCATTATAACATATAACCAAACATCTTCTTGGATTTTTCCAAAACATTCACAGTTTAATTTCCTTTTTTTCTGTAAGATGAATTACACCTAGAGCTTTTGCTTGCTTTCTCTTTTAAGACAATTTAATCAACATGCTTATTCACATTTTCATTATTGAACCCTAGATGAGGTGCCTTGCATTAATCTGTAAAAAAAACACTACTATATTTATTTCTTTTTTTTTTACTAGTTCCTCATCTATCTAAGCATAATTACCAAAAATATTGTCTTTCTCTGAGTTCCCCTTGTCTGATGTAAATATTTTAAATAACCCTGGGCTCTGGATAATAGACTAATCCTTGTGATGCTGCACTAACTACATCTTGGATTTCCTTCAGGGTTTCTTTAACCAGTACTATTTCTCTGCTGACCATTAAAAATTCTCTTACCCACCTTATTAGTTTTATTTGGATTTTTGGCCATTTTAATTTGTCCACCTGTTTTCAGAACTCAAGACTTTACTAAAATCCATGTGTACTATAGCAACTGGATTATTTTCTCTAGTTTCAGTGCAGTCTAAACTTATAACTGAATCATATTGGATTGGTAGGATCTTTTTGTCAAAGGGAAACATTCTGCAATTTATCTCACATGATGCTAAATTAGGAACTTATGACTCTTTATCCCTATCTCTTAGGATCACCTCCATCACCCTACTGCTGCAGGAATGAAACATACTGATTTGTAATTAGTAAGGACATTTTTGTGTTATCTTTATATAGTGGCGCCATTGTAGCTTTTTTTTTTGTTAGCAGGAACTGTACATCCCTCACTAACATCTATTTTAGCAGTTTTGTCACGGGCGAGTGATAATACACACCCTAAAGTTTTTTTTCCAAGATACTAGGATACATGCCAAAAGGCCTTGTTCCTTTTCCCTTATAAGCTGGTTTATTTATTTATTTAATTATTCTGTTTGTTTACTGAGAAAATCTGATTGGGCATGAAACCACTTTTCAACAGAAGCCAGTTGAGAAAAGCTAGACACAAAATTACAAATTAGTGTTTACTTACATTAGCAATAACAAGCATGGCAGACAATACAGTACAATTGCACCACAGGAAATACAATAGGAATACAAATATGAGTACAAATGCAAGATTTGAATGACCTATGCAATGTTTGACTGACAATAACTGGATAGATCATAAATGATGTATAATGTTTGCAACTAAAAATAAGTCAATATAGTTTGTTTTCACTTATATAAATGTATGATTGCCTATGGCATAAGTGATAATTTAAGAAAGACGTTTCTTGTTAAAAAAAAAACAATAGTATAGAATTATGAGTACAGAAGTAGTGTAGAATAACCTAATATAATACAAAAAAGCAGATACAATTTAATATTATTGACACATGTTTGTTCTTGATTAATACTTTGTCATGGGAAGTGGTGGATTAGTTGTACGTCTTATAATTAGAATAATTTAAGAAGTTCTAGAATAGAATAACTTCAGAACAGTAGTCTAAAAGATCAAAAAACATAACAGTGGAAAATACAGCTTCAACACCAAGAAACCACCATGATAGCTGGATACTTATGAAGAAGTCTGGTTAATGAAAGTGTAATAAAAGTATGTTACACTATTTGTTGCAGAGAACAGCAGTCTAGCTGTGGTCAGGGATTATCAAATATATGGGAAGGATACAAAAGTAATTACTCAGAGGAAGTGGACTTTTAGATGTCAATACAATCATGTATAGGTACTGAAGAGAGGTAGCTAAGATAAGAGGTATGGAGTATATAAGTAGGTTAGCAAAATGTAAATATTAAGATAGGCATGAAGAATAAGCTATACTGGGGACAGAGATGTGAACAGATAAAGATAGATTGGTCTAAGCCAGGGATGGTGCAGGATCTGAGCCTTAAGTATGCAATATGTTGCTTCAGCTCAGAATTAAAAGATTTGGGGCTGGATTTTTAATGGCTGCACTAATTGCAGCTATTGTGTGCCCATCAGAAAACATCACGCACATGATAGCACTCTATTTGGCATTCATTAAATGGTTCTACACTTACTGGTGCTGCGGTACTATTGTCGCCTCACAGCAAGACGTTGTGCCGTTCGATTCTCAGCTGGAGCGTCTTCTGTGTGGAGACATGCGTGAATGGGTGTACCTTCGTTGAAGGTTGTTCATCAGGGCTGGCAAACTTGGCACGTAAAAAATCTACTGCCAATCATTAGTGGACCGTAATTCCGCTGTAGCGACCCTTAACCGGGAAAAGCCGAAAGACACAAACAAACTTACTGCAAAGCTGGAAAACAAGGGTAAATGGCAGAATATGCTAGTCGCGGCATAAGTAGCTGAATTATATGATAATTAGCCAATCCAATCAAGGAGCTATTTAGTAACCTATAAAGCAATTGTCTACACTAAGTGTAGTCATTTCCATTGAAATACAAAACTCTTTGAATTACATTCACGATTACACTTAGAAAAAAATGTTATGGGTTGCTTGTTGCATCATTAACTTGTATATGCAACAAGCTTTAACTCAAGGCACTGCTCCTGCCAGATCTCTGTCAAGAAGAAGAAGGGTTTTTATACAGCATTTGACTTATTATGGAGTGCATGACACAAAATATGTATATTGATACTGGGTAGACAGGGAAACAGTATATGAAATATGGCAATCTTGTACAATCAGCTGAGGCTAGAGGTAAGTATAAAACCTGTTTGAAATAAAAAGAAATAGATAACTGCTTAGTTCCATATGCAAGTAGTTATATATCTCTAAGTTGAGACATCTGTAGTGTCAGTAATACTGTTATGACTAATGTCTGCAATATCCGGCTATGGACATTACGCAATAATGTGCATCAAGCATTTCACTTCCCCACACATATATGCAATCATAAGTAAATGCAAAAAGCACAAATGGCAGGGGCAGTCATCAGCACTGGCACAGAGTGGTAGTGGGAGTGAGGAGATACAATGTGGGCAAGCCTAACACCAAGGAGGTGAGTGCAAATTATTGAATTGTATTGCATACTTGGAAGTTCTGCAGTATACACACTTGTGTTGTCCTCCACATCAGAACCATCATCAATGAATCTGTGTAAACCCTCTGCTGAGGTGTCAGAGATCTCTGACAGTGGACAGGAATTCCTCAGCTTCTGTCACTGGTGGTTTGTTGGCAGCCCTCCCAAGTCATATATTCCCAACCAATTATACATACTCTACATCTCATGTGCATTATTATGTCACTAGCCCTATGTCAGATATTTGATATGTTTGACCATAGCCTCCTACACCATTTACATAGTTGACCATCTGCCCCCAGATATGGTCAAGAGAGTACTTGTCTACTACAAAGATGAAGACACCACATCAGCTTAGTGCCTGACTCATAACTTAATTCTCTGCATCACTGTATGGTATTTAATATTGTGCAGATGTCTTGGGATTCATAGCCTTGTACAAGTTTAAACATAAGAGAAACATATAATACACAGTTAAGATACAAACAATTGTTAACAAAACAAATATGTATGTATAAATGTATGCATCTGTCATGGTCAAAATAATTTAAAAATTCATATTAATTAATGCAAGTAAATACAGAACACTGTCCCCCCAGAAAAGTAAAGTAAATGAAACGCAAGTGTATAACTTATGTAGGGAGGACAACAGGTGTGTATCTATATAGTACATTGCAGCATTGACCAAAATAATATACACATTTACATTGCAAATGGCTAAAATTGTTCTTGGTTGTCTTCTTGTGTGGAGGGAGGTCAGTTATATGTCACAGGCTTAACACACTTTGTGGGCTACCAACATCAACCCCCTGACCTTGCTAGTGATATAACAATCTTTTGCAATAACTGGTCAGATAGGCATAGAAAACTTACCATAATATCATGTTACACTCTTAATGGAAAATAATAACAGATATACATGTAAATGCCACCAGCAAGAGGCACATAATGGAGACAGTAAAGCTATGGGTGTATTGTTAAATGCAGTCCATCATTAAGGCTGAAATAAAGCATTTCATAAAAAAGAACAACATACCTTTGCATCAAGTAATTGTGAAACTAAAAACAGATTTTGCAAGCAGATAGCAGTATGGAACTCTCTGGATCCAAATAGTCTCCCTACCACTATACCTTCCTTGCCTGTAGAGTTACTTTCATAGAGCAGATACAGTCATCTGTGCACTGTGAATATGCAAATGAGGTGTGAACTCATTGGCATTCATGAATTATAAAAAATGCACTAAGTGCAGGGAATGTAAACATGGTGTACAAAATGCATACACACCCTACTTCTGTAAGGGCAAGTACTGAGAAGTGATACTTGCTAAGGGCTTGCAAGTATGAATGATTACTCTAACTACAGGAACAATCAATGCTTCACAGTCTGACCTCGTTGATGTAAACTTATCAAGGGTGTGTCAGGGATTAACCCACAAACTGTGGAAACACTGGAGAAAAAAACAAACACTAAGAATCTCCATTCCTCCAGCTGGTCACAAGTTGGCACCAATAAAAGCAATCCCAAATCCAAAATCCAGATGACAAACCAATAAATGTAACTCAGCAATATATAAAATTGTTTATTCCAGAACCAAACACAAGGATTTAGCACTTTCATCTCCCTAAAGGAAATTTCATCAGAATCAAATAACACAACATCCTATCCCCTTAAATACATGCAATTCAATTTCTATTGGTTGACACCTTATTGTATCTCTTCTCCAACAAAACTTATTAATATTAAATATTTATTTTAGTACAAATTAAAATGTTAAAATTGTCCAATAATACACTGATAACAAACAACACATATAGTACTATTATAACCTAAACAAAATTTATAACTTATTTGCCCTTAACTTTATGGCTGAAGTCAATGAGATATGATCATTTAATCCTGGGTAGACACAGGCATCCAGGCATAACTGCCAAATTAATTTCTGTAATTCCAGCGTGGCTTCCCAGTCCCCACCCCTATCTTGTGGTTTGACTAACTCTAAAACTCAAAATTTTAAATCTGCTGTTGCACATTTTAACACATCGAAACAAGGCATTAGTCTATTTTTTCCTACCTATTTCGTACATGTGCTCATATATTCTTTGTCTTAAATTGCATTCTCTCTTGCCTAAATAAAATGCCCAACAGGATGCACAATAAGCAGTATATACACAACCCCTCTAGTTGAACAGTTGTAGTAACACCTCTGTTCAATATCTAATTGGGGGTACAGGTAACCATAGCTCTTCTTTTTCACTATAAATGTGCATTAGGAACATCTGCTGCACTTAAGTGTTCCCTTGCTGACTCCATCCTTGTCTCCCCAGATCTGAGGAAGGGTTTCTCATAATTTGAAAGTGCTTATCACCTGTTTTAATTTCTTTTATTAAAGTTTGCTATTATGCCCTATGGCCTGGTGACAGCATCTGCTTTGTGTTTCACTTTGCATATAGATATATATATATATATATATATATATATATATATATATATATATATATATACACGTATATATATGTGTGCGTGTGTATATATACAGTAGATAGATATGTGTGTGTGTGTGTGTGTGTGTGTGTGTGTAAACATACATATATATATATATATATATATATATATATATATATATATATTTTTTTTTTCTTTTTAATACATTGCTATTGAAAACAAAGTAACCATCAGCACAGCGAGGTAGACTGACCACTGGCACTGGAATTTGGCCCACAACATCTCCACAGGTGGCTGTGGTGACACCACCACAGGTAACACAGACATCCAATATATCTGGGTTATAACCTGTCACTGTTGCCTCCACAACTCCTGCTTTACATGCTCCACCTGTGTCAGGTAGCTCTGTCCTGGTGACTGGTGCAGTGGTTCCCTCTAAGAGCAGTAGTGCTGGATTTGAAAATGTTGTCATCTTTCATGAACTGGCAAGGCTAGTGGAGGGCATTATGGAGGGATTCTTGATGTCTGAATCAATATGTTTAAAAAGGCTGTGCTTCATATTGCCAAAAATTATATGAAGTCTGCCACGGACCCAGACAAATTTCACAGGAGATGGTGAAGACAGTTCTTTGGGTGAGAACTATATTCTCACTTTTCTGAAGCTGCACATGAATGTACTTTCAAGGTCCTCTACTGATCTGCAATTACAGTGTTGGTTACCTTTTATGTCCATCACCATCTCTGTCTGTCTTGTATGCCCTGTATATCTTTCCCTGCTACCTAACCTACCCTACCTACTCAACCATCTCACTACTAAGCTCCTTACCCAAAATTCCTCTCAGTCCAAAATCTGTACACATAGCTTTCCACTGGCTATGCAAATTATTCTGTTGTTGTCACCTATCCCTTGCATGGTGACTCTCAAAAGTCATGACATTCTTTGTACAATTCTACATTTATGTTGTGAAGAAGTAGATAGCTATGGTGCTCTCCCAGCGCCATCCTGCAAACTCCTGTATACTATCCCCTATGTCCTACCCTTTACTTGACAAAAGCATTTTCACCATTGTCCTGTCAACCCCTTTTTTTTACATGTTAGATATGGTCCAAAATAGAATCACGCACAACACACCTGACTGGAAATGGCCCATCAAAAAGCTTCCAATTTTTGTCCTCAACATATGCACTGAGGTAGACATAGTCCACCAATGCAAAGTGCAGGTGAAAGCCATTCAACTTCCTATGACAAAAGCTGAAAAATTTAGTTTTATCCACACTAGTCCAGTTCCACTCATGCAAATGTGCTTAAATGTGTTGCTCTGTGGGAATATAGACTTAAGGCGACTTAGGGCACTACTTTGAGACTGTTACTCTAACAGTTCTTTGGCTGATGGATGTAACGAACTATAAGTTCCTATGTGGTATGTTGAGATAATTCCCCTGTCAGTAGAGTGATGTTTTTGCATAGCATAATGGGTTAGATTATATCTGTATATCAAATTGTTATTACATGAGATTTTATATTCCTATTGCATGTTTAACTCCAAACTTCTGTATGTATCACCAGTTACAACATTTCAATAACATAGCATTTGAGTAATGCAGCTAGAAAGCATTTGCAAAAACATTCCATCCTCAACAGGGAGCCTTACTAAGCCTCGCTTATCCTGATTATGTCTTAATGTTGTTTCTACTCCCCTTGTTGTTCCTTATATCAAGCACTTTGTTGTACAGGGCGTGGCAGAGTAATAATGAGGAAGGACGGAAACGTAACACATGATAAACATGGTCCTACATGCCCCAGAAATATATACCGTTGCTATTTCTCTCTCTGTGTCTTTCTCTCACTCTCAGTTCATCCCATCTACTTCTACATTTTCACTGTCCCTCCATTTTGTGATTTAAAGTATGTGAAATAGGATTTCCTTTGTAGTGTGATGAGATGATGCTTGTATCTATAGAATGATTTTTGCATACTTTCAAGGGTTATAATTCAGGCAGTAATAAAGTGTTATTGACTGTCTTAGTACAACATTTTATGTGTATCATTTGCCTACATATTGTGTTAAGCTGCCATTATCATGTTTCTGGGAGAAGCTACTTGGTCCCTGCCTCCACCTCTCCCCTATATATCTTCTCCCTTCTGTGTCATCTGTCTTTCTCTTCTGCATTTGCACAATGACTGATGCTGAGCACCACCAGCAACTTAAGTTAAATGAAAGTACACAACTTAAGCCAATATCTTGTGAGTTTTTTTCCTATGGCTGCATTAGTCTGGAACCTTTGTACTGCTGTGCTTAGCTATGTATAGTCAGGCTAATCTTTCATTTAACAAGCTAAATAGTTGAATGGCAGCATACAGTTGGCACGAGGGTAATGAACAGTGATACATATATCCTCCTTTTCCACAATTTGCTGTTATATTTAAACTTTGTGAAGTAGGAGTTCACATGTGCTGTAGTTACATAATACTCAGGTCTGTGCATTTTTCTTACAATACTGTCTAGGTTCGAATCCAGATATATGCCAATGTGTTGTTGAATGTTTGGTATAACTCCTTTGGGTTTAACTGCTGGCTATATATTTTCTTAAATAGTGTCCTGCTGCTGTAATAATGTGTTCACTCCCTGTTGTGAGTACTGTCCTTTACAGATTTTGCCTGAATAATTATAATGATAATGCAAGCAGTAGCTCAACATAAATATATGCAAAAACGAAACACAAACTAATGTGTTAGCATGTCTGAATGTGTGTGTTCCTCTCTCCAGCTGTCCACCTCTTTTCACCCATTCTGTATCATCACACAAACCTCCTTGATCCAAACAGGTTTCTATAATTCATGTTTCCTTTAGCAACTAGTCCCTTATGTGTTTCAGAATACACCATCATCATACATATAAGAAGTGAATAACTGAAACTGTCAAGACAAATGTGTAAATCATGACACCTAAAATATGACCATAACACATATTTGTTCTGTATTCCATCAGATTCAGACATGGGTAAATGTGTATACTGCTTATTTGTTAAAAAGCTGGCATAGAGCTTCATTGACTGCAGCTAATTCACATTATAAGTTCAACACCTTAACATATGAATACACACACACTCATTTTTTGCCATTAGCAGAGCAGATGACTTTGAAGCTCTGCACTTTAAAAAAAGAGTGAAAAATATTTACAACAAATATTTCTTTGTGTAGGTTGCAAAACTTCTGCATGTCTTTACTGACTATAGAAACCAAGGTATCTGAATTTCAGAGTGATAGTGAATCAAATCAGCCTGCTAATGTATATCTGCACTCCAATGGTTACACTTGCAACTGCGTTATTATGTTGTGTAACCTTATCACACATAATCCATTATTCAGATGTTCACTGTCTTATTTAGGAAGTGTCTCTTTGTATTATCAATGCACATTGCACAAGCATGAAATAAGACCAAGACAATGGACAGTTATGCAATAAATGGTTACTATGTGCATGCAATCATCCCAGGATAAACTGGCATGAATGCTTGCTTGACAATCCACTGTTTTACATTTGTGATTGTCCATAACACCCCATACTGTGAAACAGGTACATGTCCCTCACAGTAACACAATGTACAAGAATGACTGTACATAAATCTTAGCAGAGAACTATGTCATTACAGGGGACAAGCACTGTGGTGATACTTTGGCATGTCCACACACATGTATTTGTCCCAAAACATGTGATGCACAGTAGTAAATACTCCAAACAGTGAAGTTTTACTAATTACAAATGTGCATTTTCACATCCATAAAGTCAGACATTTCTTGTGGTACTTACAATTCATACTGTTGTTTCTAGATTCTGCAACTAAATAAGTAGAAGTTATAGTTCTCACCACAGTGTGCTTGTGCATGTGTGATTCTAGTGAAATTAAGTAAACCCTCAACATCAATGCGCTATGTCCACTTCCACTCAGGACAATAAATTTAACTGTGGGAATAGCTACCTCTGCAATTTATCCTACTTTTAACACAAACATCCTGTGTGCAAAACACTGATAAGGTCATGATGGCAAAATTGCATTCTGTCCACATAAGAGCCAGACTTCTTCTGGAGGGCTTGTTTCTGCGTTCTCTAGTTCGTGTCATTAGTTAGATAGAAGGTTCAAATCTCACAATGCTGGATTTGTGTTTAATTCTAATGACAGGTAAGTAACACCTCAATGTCAAATGTGCTGCATCCACTTCTACTCAGGGGAGAAAATTTAAATTTGTACACAGCTCCCTCTGCACTTTATTCTATGTTTAACACAAACATCCTCTCTGCAACACACTGATGAGATCATGTCAAAAGTGCACTCTGTCCCATTAAGAGTTAGACATCCCTTATGTCACTTACAGATATTACTGTGTTGCCTAGATGTGAAATTTGATAGGTAGGAGGTTCAAATCTCACAGTAATGAACTTATGTGTGTGGTTCTAGTACCAGCTAAGTGATGCCTCAATATCAAATGTGCTGTGTCCACTTCAACTCAGGTAAATACATTTATCTTTATCTTAGCTTTATCTTCTGCTCCCTCTGCACTTTATACCACTTTTAACACAAACATCCTCTTTGCAACACACACATGAGTACATCAAATCAAAATTGCATTCTCTTTTCCTAAGAATTAGACTTCTCCTGAGGTGCTTGTAACTTTTCTTGTGTTCCCTGGGTTGTGCGATTAGATGGTTAGGAGATTCAAATCTCACAGTGATGAAATGTGTGTGTGTGTGTGTGTGTGTGTGTGTGTGTGTGTGTGTGTGTGTGTGTGTGTGTGTGTGTGTGTGTGTGTGTGTGTGTGTGTGTGTGTGTGTGTGTGTGTGTGTGTGTGTGTGTGTGTGTGTGTGTGTGTGTGTGTGTGTGTGTGTGTGTGTGTGTGTGTGTTGTTCTAGTGACAGGTAAATTTCTCAACATCAAGTGTGCTGTATCCACATTCACTCATGAGAATAAATTTAATTTTGAACACAGTTCCTTTTGCATTTTATCTCACTTTTAACACAAATATCCCTATGCAACACACACATGAAGTCATCATTTCCTAACTGCATTCTCTCCCCTTATGAGTCAAACTTTTCCTGAGGCAATTGTGAATAATGCTATGATCTTTTGATTGTGTAACTAAATGGGTTGGCCATTCAAATCTCATGGTGGTGAAGTTGTGTGTGTGGCTTCAATATTGTGTACATATAGCTTCCTGAACAGACTTTCTGTATCCAATTCTTGTCAGAAGATATTCCACCAACCCTAAATCCCACTTTTACCACAAGCATCTTCTCTGCAGCAGACTGATGAAGTCATCCTTTCATCAGTGCATTCTCTCACTATAAAAGACAGAATTCCCCTGTTGTGATGCTGCTAATACTGTATTCTCTAGACTGTGTAACTAGATAGGTAGGAGAATTTAAATCTCACAGTGGTGAACATGTATGTGTGGCTTTGATGTCAGGTACATATATCTTCCTGAACAGATATGCTGCATCAACTTCCAGTCAATGGAACATTTTAATATGACAAAGGATGCCGCATCCCCTTATCCCACTTTTATGACACCATCTTCTCTACATCACACTGATGAGGTCATCATATCAAAATTGCACTCTCTGCTTTTACAAGTCAGACTTCTCCTGTGGTGCTTGTGGCTAATGCTGTGTTGAATTGGTTGTATAACTAGATAGGTAGAGGCATCAGCCTTGGTTAATGGATGTGACTGCTTATTTTTTTATTTATTTATATTTTGACATGTTTTTACCAGGTTTGTCTGACTGAGCACAAGCCCATTTTCAGAGGGGCCCCAGGAGAAAAGCTACATACAGAACATTTATCAAAGCAGAGATAACAGTAAGTCAGAGAGCTTCAAATACAAGACAAACTCTAATGCAGATGTAACTGCAGATACCAATAACATCTCAAATGCAATGCAAAAATAAATAAATCAGCAGGCAGTGAAGTAAATAATAGAAGATATCAGTGGTGGTTTCTTTCTTGTAGAAGAAGCTTCAGAAGGGCTTCAAGAGCTTGAGCCAGTTTAAAAAGAGTCTTTAGGAGAAAATGAAGGTATAGTGGTTGGAATATCCATTCTTGTGGAAAACTTTGTACTTATAGTGCTCGCAGATGTGCAGTGTTTATCGTGTTTAGTTAACAAAGCCATTTTCTGTATGAGGCAAGGTCAAAATGCATATAAAAGGCTGCCAAAAACTGCAAATTCACTAACTTTCATACAAGGCAGTTAGTAAAAGACATTTAATTTATTAAACTACATTAAATATGTCTTAGAAATGTTTTTTATACAATGTTACAGAATAACTATAGAAGGAAAAACACAGAGTTATATTTACAGTTTAACTAAGAAATGATATGTTAATTATTTTATGGCAGGTCTCTTTTACATAAGGACAAGACCTGATCAACAACAACATCAGTTTACTATTAAAATCTACTCTTTTTTAACCCATAATCATTAAGTAATAAAGACTCAGTCTAGTATTATACTAAGCAAAGTTGGTATTGCATACTTATTGTATGACAGCAGAAATCATCTAAAGCTAATTTTACTTAATTAAACAAAACCTTTTTGTCTGTTATTAATGGAGTGCAGTATAAAGTTACTAAAACTGTTAAAGTTAACTATGACATAGGAAATATAGTATTTTACCTTGGTTATTCTGGATAGATGTTCATAGAGGATGCAAAATAATGATTTATTAAAAATCTGAAAGGATTATGTTTGTATTTTATTAGTTTATTTGTCTCTGGATTTTTTCTTTTCCTTCACTGACCAGTCAGCTTTAGCTGTTTGCCTCTTTAAAGTAGAAGTGGTATCCATTTGTTCTTCTGTGTTTATTAAGTTTATCTTCTTAATAAAGATGTTTGGTTCTTCAAGGGTATCAAAGTTTTTTTTTTCCTTCTGGAAGGCAAAGTCTTATCTTGGCAGGATATACTAACTGTGATTTGATACCAGCTTGTTTTAATGATTTGATGAGAGGAATAAATTTTTTTCTTTTTGATATGACTGCCGAGGAGTAGACATTATCATATCTAATTACTTGGTCATTTACTTTCAGCTGAGATAGAGCCCGGGCAAATTTTAAGATAAGATCCTTGTCTTGGCTGGGAATAAATTTTACGATGATTGATCTTGGATGAATACTTCTGCTGCTAAAAGAAATTGTAGATAGGGATCTGTGGGCTCTTTTGATATTGAAGGAAAGATCATCCAGTCGATTCAAAGTTTTGGGAAGCAAGTAGTTAAAAAATTCTATGTATTGTCTCCTCCCATTCCTTGTGGTATGCCATAGATTCTAAATCATCAATTTTGTTAATAAGTCTAGTATTTTGTTGTAGAAGGAATTCAATGTTTTTTACCCGTTTATTAGTCTGCAGTCAAGGTCTGAAACTGATTCTTCCAGTGCTGTTATTTTAATTTTTTGTTGTTTAAAAATGCCACTCAATAGTTCAATCTGCTTAGTTGAATTTTCTTTTATCTTATCCACTTTAAGGTCTAATTTGTCCATCTTCAATATTAGGTCTTATATATTTATGATGATTGAATGCAGTTCCTTTTTCATAGAATTTTCCTGCTGTGTTGATTTAAGGAAACTCATCTTTCATCAGTTGTGGTTTTCTTTCTTCTTCTTTAGTTAATTTTGACAGAAAAATATAAAAGTTGTTGTATAAAAAATACACCAAAAGAAAGCTTGAGGTTTCTAAAGTCTGAATCTTCTGTTTGGAAGTTATTTTTTGTGATTTTTTCAAATAATTCCTATCAGAGAGTTGATATTAGCAGAGAGTTTGTGCTGTCTTCAGCTTGCCATCTAAGCCACACCCCCATCAGTGGTGGTTTCTATAGTCACATATAAATCTCAGACTACAGTACCAAGCAGAACAAATCAGCAAGTTCTGCAGTAAAGAAATATGAAATAAAAGTACAACCAAGTACAGTAGATGAGGGCAGTACACAGGTAGAATAGAATGGACATCAGAACAGTAAACAGTGATATGCCTAAAGTACTAGGGTTGGTATGAGATGAATAGGTAAGTGGATTAAAAGGCTAAGGGTAATAAGGAGCAATACAGTAAGAGAGTTAGATTAGGCTTTGGCAATAGCAGATCCATGAATTCAGTAAAGTTTCTTTTAAAGCTCTTTAGAAGTTGTGAGTATTGGATATAGTTCTGATGATTAGAGAAAGTTTGTTCCAAGCTAAGGCAACAGAGTAGCTATATAGATGTTAGCTAATTGTTCTTTTGAGCTTACAGATTAACAAAAAGAACTGGTCAGAGCTCTGGAGAGAGTGATTAGGAATATAGAAGGAGATGAGGGATGCGATGGTGCGGCAGGAGGTAGGTTTGTTCAGGATGGAGTGAGTAAGGAGCAGTTAAGCTAGAAGGAACTGGTGGGGGAGTTCTAGCCAGCTGAGAGATTTGAAAGAGAGACAGTGGTGTGAGTTTTAGGGTTGGTTTGCAGTGAACTTAGCGACTTTGTTATAAGTGAGTCCAAGTGGATTGTGGGTTGGTTAAGACTGGAGAGGCATAAAGTAGACTGGGAAGAAGGTAAGCATAGGCAAGGGAGAGTCGAGAGTCCTTGATGAGGAATTTTTGTTTCTATAGAGCAAACCCAATTTTTGTATATGTATACTGTATATACTTTCATGTACATTTGCATTCATAACAACACCCTTTATGTAAACTAACACTTAGGAGATGTATTATTCACTGCCAGAGGGCTACCCTATAAATTTGTATTATCCCCAGGCAATACCCAGTTTTTGAAGCAAAATGGCTACATTCTGCTATCAAAAATGAACTACATCACAGTTGTAGTGTGAGCTATCCTGTAAGCACTGGCTGTTGATGATATGCTCACCCGACTGTCTAAGAAGAGCAGAAGAGGGTTTGAAACCAGCAATGACTGATTACTGTGCATGTGTGTTTGTCTGTCATGCTGTGTAGATAAGGCTCCTCAAGCAAGGAGTATGTGCAATTGTGTAATGTTACTGTGCACATCAAACACCTTTATGCATTATTAGAAGAACATCAGTGTATTCAAGAACAGCACTGTTATCCATACAAATATAGGTTGTCATAATTGTAAAAGAACATTTCATGTGGTGTGAGTGATTCAGGCAGTGTTCTGTACCTAGTGATCTTAGGCAATTTGTTCAAATCCTGTCATTCCTCCTTACACTTACTTGTATCAGTATGACTGTGAATGTGTAGGTAGGTATCAATATTGTCACCCAGCTATCTACTGTGTACATGTGTGGCTGGGGATTCCTATTACAAGAATGTATGCTCATTTTTAACACAGAAATGCTTTTTGGATAATGATGATGCATAAGATAGCAGTTGGCTTTTCCATGAGAACTACTTAGGCTTATCTTGTATCATGAGGACATCTGACAATGTTCTGTATGCTGTTGCCTTACTAAGGTGTATGTTCGAATCTGTGATTATACACAAACTGTGCATAATTGCCATTTGCCTGTCACAGTGATAACTGCATTACACATCAGATGTGTTTTGGTATGCCTAGCAGCAGGCAATGTTACATGAGAAATTTTATTATACAGCAAAAGTCTTTTTATAGAAATTACTTGTATACATATCCCTTGTAGCAATAATATCACGGCTTCAAATACCCAAGTATCTCTCAATTGTAGAAACACCTGCACTATGGTACATTCATTCATCACAATGCCATGTAGCTTCTATCATCATATAGTCAAGTGTTGAAAACATACATTGACTAACTGTAAGCACTGTGTGTTCTTATGCTGTTATGCATTATGCATGAATGACATCCACAACTGCTATAATGTGTACATTTACAATTGCAAAAACCTTCCCACCCCATTTATCTCATACAAATAACTTGCAACACAATCATATGATGTAACAACTTCACAATGGTGGAGTCTCACAGCTTTTTTAAGACTTCCACTGCTGTGCATGTGATGGTGAACTTACATAGCTTGCTGTTCAATTCCAGAAAAGAGCAACATTCTATGAATGTACTGACATTGCACAAACAACAGTGCCTGAAGTTATTATTCTCATTTTTACTTTGGAGAAAGAAATATAAAGTTGTTTTGTAATTTTCCTGCCTGTGAAACAGTTGTTCTGCAAATGTCATAGTATGACTGCTCCTGCAGCATGTGGATTTAATAATGATATATATAGCATATCTTCATACAGTGTGTTTCAATTCTGGGATAATGTTGTACAAAAGAACAGGAACATCTTCCTTGGCTGGAAAACACTGACATTACACTGCTCACAGCTGTGTGAATATAAACATAATTACCTTCTTGTCATGATTTTGAAAAAGCCATACTGTACAAATTATCCTCAAATGTCCTTTATTACTTCACATCTTAATTTCATGCATTTGTGATAAGATCCATTGCTATGTTGTGTCACAGACTCAGTCAATAGACAACTCTATACATTGTGTAGCATGATAGGCAGGGGTTAGAATCAGGTAATATCTACTAGTACTATGGCTAGTCCTTCCCTCCAAAGGATTTAACTTATTTAATTCCTTTATAGTTACTTCAAAGTGTTAATTTAGTAATAATAATAGTGTAAGAATGTAGCACTATATGTAAATAGTTGTATATGTGATGTTTTCATATTATCTTCTTTATTAACTACTGATTTTTCAATTTTGTGCCAGTAATGATAGTTTGAATTACATGAGTCAAGAAATGTCATGTATCCTTTAATAGTATAGTCTCTCCTGTCATATTAAGAAAGTAAGGTTTAAATGTTTTGGTTGGTTATGTGAATGTTTATTGGCCTTTTTTGTCTCTGTATGTTGACCAGTTTCAGTAATTTTTTTTTGTAAATGCTGTACCAAAATAATGAAACAAAAGTAAAATAAAGCTTTGAAAAAAAAAAGATTCAGGCAATATTTGTCAGATAATTTTGTCAGACATGAGAGACTTAGGCAAAGAAAGTATGGCACAGTCAGAGAGCAATTGTTTTAAGGTATCACACACTGAAGAAGGGGATCCATACCCAGTGCATTAGGGTAGTGTTAACCCATCAAGTGTGTTCATTATGACATACATGGTCTGACTCTTTCTCTGGTATCACAGGCTGCTACACATCTTTCTGTTATTTGTCCTGGCATGTGTTCAAGTCTGGCAAGATGCAAATGTTGCATATGTCATTGATTCTATACAGGTATTAATTAATTTCCATATAACAATGCACTGTATTGCATGCCTTCTTCTACACATTTATGCATTACTCTAATTCTTTCTTTACACTGCACAGCTTTATCAGACATGAAGGTTTGCATAACATTTCTTATTGAATGGCATTGTGCAAGATCATCATAATGTGCAATTGGACCTGTGTTAGGACAATTTCTTGTGAGCATGTCCAGTATAATCATGTAGTAGTTGTGCTCCATTTATAAATGGAGACCTAGAACTACTGCAGTATCATCAGATGTGTGCAGTCAGTTCTTACTTGAGTATTTTGATTGCTGTTATCTTACTGTTTATGATGTATACGAGTATCAAATACATGTTTGTCTAATACATATGTCAAGGTAATATACCCCTGTCTCTGGTAGTATATTGGCCTCTTTTTCCTCGTAATCTTCTTCTTTCTAATTATGTTTTTGTGCATGAAGTCATGTAAACTGTCTTTAATCTTACTCAAAAGCTATTTATCCTTCAGCCATACTCAATTTACCCAGTTTCTTCTACATTAGCTCCTTATAACTTTTGTAATTTGCATTCCTACAATCCCATACCTTATGTTAGACTTTCTGCCTTCTTCTTTAACTTTGTTATAAACCACACAGCAGAATGATTAGCCTTAGAAAAAGTTTCCTTACTTTTGGGTCCATTATGTCACAATAGCTAATTAATACTACATCAAGAGGTGTCACTTTCCTTGTACATTCCTGTATGGCATATGAGATGAATATTCCTGTTGTATTACCAACGATTTAGGTTCTGAATAAAGATAACCTTGTCAACATATCATACAATTTCATTCTATTTATTGATAATTTTACTATTATTCCTATATCAAGTAGATGACATATTACATCCACCACTACTTTATTCTTCCTTTGTGTAATACTACTGTAGAGAGCTTAATTTATTTTCCTGTTCTTGATTTTCCTCCATTTTCTATTCTTCCTCCAGACTGTGTTGCACTTAGTCATAAGTCAAGCATAGACTGCCACGGTGCACAATATAGTCCACCCTAGGATTGGATTCATAGTACTACAGCATTCGCTTCACAGATTCAGATTATTGCTTGACAGCTGAGTTCTTTAGCAGTTTTTAGTCTCTCTAACATATTCATAAAGCCTATTTATGTGATAATTTCAGTAACAATATAATAATCATTCTTCTTCACACAAGTTTAAATGCAGGAAAAAGATGTCTTGCTGACTGCTTACCATGTAGCTGAAAATGAAACTTATCAAGCATCCTCACTATGTGTCTTCCCCTCATAATACCAGCTTCTTAAGTAATGGTGTAGTACAGTATAATCTTCTATTTCTTAATAAAAATATAATTATTTCTTTAATCAGAATGGATATATACCTTTAAATAGTTAAGCAGTGCAGCTAAAATGTCACTAGCAGCATCATGCTGTATCAGTGCATAGAAAAATATATTGTAATTTAACACAAATTAACATTTAAATTATACAGCTGGCTCCATAACATACAATGATATATCCTATGTCCCATGTCCTGGGATTGACTTGTGACTTGCTTAATGGAAGACCTAGCAAAAGAAGTTGTGAATGATGGTAGTGAGCAGGTGTGTTTGCTCACCCATCATAGATTACTCAAGCAGTCTGGTTCCATACACTGCTGACATCTATTAGAATGTGGGATATGGCATACTATAAATAAATTGAAGACATGTACTTGTCTCTGACAAGCCATACTTGCTCAGTTGTCTTTAATGAGTGAGCACAAAAGTGTGCTCAGTCATTAGGATGATATAGCAGACCCTCACTTCAACAACAGTGCACACCTCAGATAAGGGGACAGGATACATGCAAACTTGCCATGGGTAATGGCCCATCAGTGCTCCACTTCCATGTCTCAATTCTGGATAAAGAATGGCTTATCAATAAGACAATTCCAATGGAAAGGAGGAAACAGCTCACATGATGATGAATGCCACTGCTACCAGGTTTGAAAGGCAGAATGAATGGGATAGAGAGTGTCTGCTGTGCTTGGATGGTCAAGGCAAGTTCAGGATAAAGGGTAAACACACATCTATTTTAAAGGAGAATCGCACCCACAGACTCAAAAAATTTTCATTTCATCATGGTTTGGAGTTTCCTACATTTTAACACCACTCTGGGACTATTTACAGGTTTTTAAATATTTTTATACACAATTTCTGAGGCTGACCACAAGGGGTCTGGCATTTTGAAGTAATTCTGATTGTTTAGTCTGCCTCCTGGTATCCCACAATGCATTGCTTGCCTGTAAAAAATTACATCACACAGGCCTCTTTCTTCCTAAAGCTCCTGTCACTACATTGATTTTACATGCATACACTGCTATCTTTTAGACAGTTAGTTTTAAGTAACATTTCATGAGCTTCAATGACTACTTAAAACACACACAGTGCAAATGCCACAGTAAAGACTTTTAAAGTGCTTTTTACTGCTGCTTATTTTTAGAATGGCTAAAGTGCAGTCTTTTGTGAAGCCTGAATTGTATTAGTTTGACTCATCTCCCATCTCCCTTCACACCTAACTTCCATAGCTGTCAAAACGCTAAGGGTAATTTGAGCTGTTACTTGCTGTGATTGACAGCACACAGCAGGAGACTTGACTTGTACTGTTTTCATGTTCTAGCCTTTACTTTCTGTATGGATAGAGGAAGGACCAGGGAGCTATAACATCACAGCATGGGTGGGTTTTAAGGCTGGTTGCGGTGATGTTAGCTTAGAGAGGGAATTGGCCAGAAAACTACCTATATTTAGTGGCCTTGATTACATCAATGAATTGGAGACTGCATCAAGCTTTTGCAGGGTGGAATAAAAGTTTTTTGAAGGTGAAACCACAACAGTACAGTAAGGTACTGTTCTAGTGGAGACAAACAGTTGATTTAAAATATTTTAAATGCTGTATTGTTGTTTATTCACAACAGGGACAGTAAATAGGAACAAAAAGGACAGAGAAGTTAACTATTTAATAATAGAATCCTGTTGTTGTCCCTTAAATGGTTTTAGACTTTCCTTAAATAGAAGATGCTTTAGACAGAAATGCACAGACTTAGGGTATCAGTCTCTGGAAGCTGCTTAGTCTACATGGATGTATCTTTACCTTTCATTTGTGGAACTTCTACCCAAGGATAGTGGACTTAAAATTCATTATCATCATCATTTATTCACAAGGATGGCTGAGGAACAGCTTTCGTGGTTGGTGTTTATGTTTGAATAGTCTCAAATATAAGACATTTCTCATAAGCAGGAGCCTTTATCTTTGTTCATTTATGATTCAGTTTTTCATTGCAGTGACATTATTTATGATACCAAAAGCGAAAAAATGGACAAACTAATAAAAACAAAAAACAGCCAACCAGGAAGATGGTGCCTCAATCAGAAAAAAAGTTCAAACTTGCAAATAAAGTGATAAACTCTTTATTAACAAAAACAAAATAAAAAAATAATCCAAATCAAGCGCTTTCATCTCTGGATTCAGAGACTTTATCAAGATAAAACAAAATACACATGAAGGTCTGTTTTTAAATACTCACACACACACAGTGTGGACCAATCAGCTCACAATACTCATGAATAAACATGAGCACACGGGTTTCACTATGCATACCCAATGAATCATAACAATACACCTTTTACACATACTATAGATAGTTTAAAAATATAATGCTATCAAATTATGCCATAAAGCATCTCCCTTATAACCAAAAAGGTACATAATACCATATGGCAACAAAAACATATAAAATAGATTCAAAACAACCATAAATACATGAAATGTGGAAATATATAATATTAAAATCAAAATCACCCTCTATGGGGACATTCAACCACAACAAATTTACTATCTATATTAAATACATACATATATATATATATTATCTATCAAATGGGTGAAAATAAAATGTAATAAAATACATGCATAGATGTTTATATATTCTATTAAAAAGCCTACTTTATGATTTAAATAAAATGTAACAAATGCATAAATAATAAAAGTGAAACTATTTCTGCGTATTTAAATATACATATATGTAAATAAATAAATAAATAAATAAATATATGAATAACCATCCAAGGATGTCATCACCTATAGTAATATATTAAACATCTAAAACACATGCATTTTCTATTACACCTTTAAATAAATATGGAGGAAATAACTTTTTAAAGGTGTAATAGAAAATGTATGTATTTTAGATGTTTAATATATTTCATTGGGTATGCATAGTGAAATCCGTGTGCTCATGTTTATTCATGAGTATTGTGAGCTGAATGGTCCAAACTGTGGGTGTGAGTATTTAAAAACGGACCTTCATGTGTATTTTGTTTTATCTTGATAAAGTCTCCGAATTTGGAGACAAAAGCGCTTGATTTGGATTATTTTTTATTTTGTTTTTGTTAATAAAGATTTTATCACTTTATTTGGAAGTTCGGATTTTTCTGATTGAAGCACCAACTTCCTAGTCGGCTGATTGTTGACATTATTTATGATCTTAAGCATAGGTTCTTAGGCTATTTACAGGGAATCTCCATTAAATACACTTGAGCCTACCCTAAATCTGAAAAAAAAGTCTCTCATAGAACATTCATTCCTCAACCCATGCTCACCTACACTTCACAGCCTCCACACACACAACATAGACACAGCCACAGACTCAGACACACACACACACACACACACACACACACACACACACACACACACACACACACACACACACACACAGTCTGACAACATTTAACTTAGCATTTTATTTATTTACTGTTGATTTCTAGTTAAATATGATTCAGTGATTCAACATCCTCGTTGAAACAGCCCCCGCTTTTTTTCCAGTGAGGCAGCCCTCATCATTTATTAAATTCTGGCACATATACAAAAGATATTGCCAGTGTTTTGGTTCTCTTTCAAGAAAATTGAATGATATTTCTTATGGTGATCTGCAGTACTGACCCATTTTTTCTTAGCTTTACATTTCAGTAAATACCTATTTATAACTATTTCAGTGAATTAAAATGTTCTAAGTCATTTATAACAATATCCCTTTTTATTCTATCATTAAATTGTTTTTTTCTCCACATTTAAATGTTTAACTTCATACTACAACACCTTCCAAAACAACAAATAGCACATACTCTCTTTCCAGATAATTCAAGTGATTATGTTAACATTCCAAATATCTTTAGCTGTAATCCTAACATTCCTAGTATTTCTCACTATCTAATATACTTCTCTACATAATACAAGAACAGAGTACGATAATAATTTTACAGCAGCTGCCGATGATTAAACTATCACCCCTCTCAATTAACACAAAATTCATATACAACTGGTGTAGTTATCAAATATCACCAAGCTCAGTGACTCACATGTATAGAAAAGAGTGGAGACTCTTACAAAAAAAATATGAAAATGCTTCTGCATAAGTACACACCCATAAATGATAATCTCCTGCTATCTGGAGATATAGAACTAAACTCTGGAACCATTAAATATAAATCAGATATTTGTCATCTAGATTAAAGGCCACACATTCCTAACCATTTATAAAGCTTGTCACATGAATGCAACTGTCTACAACAAGGGTAGAGCCAAAATGACCTCTGGTTATCAGCACTCTGAGTTTGTTCTGAGTTACACAAAGTTCTTTACATCGGAAATGAATCTGAAGAAAGATCTGCTAAACCTCATATCTTAAATCAAAGAACTCTTCTTCAAAATGGACAAGATAAGTAATAAAATGCTGGGAAAGAAGATTATAGTAAGCAAACAGAACTTAAAGATGCATAAACTCAGAAACGAGATTTACACATAAATAGCAGAGAAAACTATGAATGGTATAGAAGTGAGACTACAAGAAGAAGAAGCACCAACCAAACTTTTAATTAAACAAAATAAATATGTTTTTTTAATAACATAGATGATTTAGAAAACAGAAAACGTTGAAATAACCTAAGAATCTAGGACCTTTTAAAGAAAATATAGAGCGATAATGTGATGGCTTTTGTGAATGCTAGTTCATGGATAATCTGTGATGTTTCCTACTGTGAGTCCACGAGACTAGAAAAATGCCTACTAAATTTCCCTAATGGACTTTTATATGGTATCAGAAGAGTACATATGCTCCCAAGTTCATAAACTGCAGTGCCAATGTTTCATACCTTTGAAAACCACAGGTTATGAAAATGTAGGGTTATATTCATCTTCTTTTATCTAAGAAACCAGTTTCTTCTTAAAATGAGATAAGCTAGAAAATTCTTCATCTATATGGGAGCTAATTCCAGATTCTTGGAATTGTTTGAGTAATCTGTTTGTTTCTCAATAATGTTTTGTTCAAATGACTGTACAAGTCTTAAGTTTTTTTTCTATTTTTGGTTAATAGGATTTGAGTAGACTTCCAAACATAATGTGGCCAGAAGGGTTGCATCACTGAATGTTTTATAAGCTAAAATTACTTCTCATCAAAGGTTTCTATACTGGGGGAAAAACAAATTCAGCTTGAAACATCTGTCACAAATGCTTAAGTCTCTGACAGTATGTATGTCTTTGGTGAAATTCCTTTGCACTAATTCTAGTTTCTGAAGTTGACTTTGTGTATAGATATGGAAAGATATTGTATTCCAATAATTTTTTTCACGCTGAGTAAAGAGCAACCATGTTAGTTTCATCTTGAAATAGATTTTAGCATTTGCTCCATAAATTTTGAAGAGTTAGTGCTTATAAAATGTGCAATCTTGTCAAATGATAATTTACTAGTATCATAATACCAAGGTTTTTATAATCATTTAGTTATTTAAGTATTGAACCTTCTAAGTCTATCTGATATCTTTGGGAATGTTCAAAAAACTAAATAACCTGACATTTTTTTGACTAATTTGGAGTCCAACCTTCTTGACCAAGTCAGATATATCTTTTAGGTAGTTATTAATGGTATCCAAGTCATACCTATATATTTAAACAATTCCTGTCTTGCATTCATTTGCATATTTGTTGACCCAGCATTCATTATTTTCAGAAATTGTTGCAAAGACTAAATCCGAATCGAAAGAGTCCTAATTACTGAAACTTGTGGAATCTCCAATGGAGATAGGTAAGTAGCTGTAATTGGATTGGTGTATTGTAACATAGGGGAATACTTTATATATATATACACACACACACACATATATATATATATATATATATATATATATATATATATATATATATATATATATATATATATATACACACACACACACACACACACACACACACACACACACACACACACACACACACACACACAACACACACACATCTACTAACAGAAAGTTCTATGTCCAATGTTGGAAAATTTCATTGTAGAATTTTGCCAGATTAGTCAATGTAGACTTCTTAATTGTAAGGCCACATTAACCACATTGACCTACATCAATAGAGTGTTTACTATTACCAGGATCCTTTAAAAGTTCAGTTAAACATATTTCAAAACTTGTTTTCAAATTAGTGATCTAAGAATAATTGATCTGTAGAATGAATGTTATGTGTACTACCTTTTTTTGAAAACAGGATTAATGGTGGATTTTCCAAGACTCATGGGCAGTTCTTTAAAAAGAAGTCCATTAAATATACAAAGTAAAACCAGACTGAGCACTTGTTGAATGTCAGAAATCAGCATTGCCTGTGTCTTATCAGGACCAGTGGAGGCATTATTTTCTTTTTTTTTTCAAAGAATTAATAATGGTAAGATTACTGATGATTTCACAAAAGTCAGTTTTGTAGCAACAAGTTCATAGGTAATTGATGATGTTTCCTGCTGTGAGTCCAATAAACTAGAAAAATATGTATTGAATGCATCAGCAGTCTCTACAGGTTTAGTCAAAATATTCTCACCATAAGTAATGTAATAAATTGCATTTATGGAATGGATTTCATTGTTAATGTACTTCTATCTTTTTATTCAATGTACTACTTGCTAATTCCTTTTCAAATACACATTGTTCTTAGCAAAATGTTGGTTTAAATATTTCCATATCTTGTCAAGTTTAGATTTAACTCTTAATGTTGAATATTTTCATGATATAGAAAAGCATGCATAGATCGTTGGATAAACCTTCAGTGTCAGATGGAGCATCACCAAGGTCAAATATTGGGAAGTTTTTTTTTCACATTTGGTGAAAGAACTAATCTTACTTATTTTTTAATTTTTTATTAAAGAGATGGGGGAAAGGGTAGAAAAAACACACACACACATTCATTCTATATTAAGTAGAAATTAATCACCCTTTACATCAGGACACTAGAATTTTAACCTCAATAGAAGAAGCAGTTGTATGAGCTAAATTCAAAAATCCACTGAAGGACAATGAAGGAATGGAAAGGAATACCACTATGTCCCCAACAGACAAGCAGAAAAAATGGATAGAAACACATTTCAGCTCCAAGAATAACTAAGGATAAATCAATTACATATAAATTATTCCAAAAAAACAAATGGATCCAAAGACAGCTGAAGATTCCAGTATAAAAGATTTTAATCACAATGGCTTAAGTGCTTTCACAAGTGAAACCTGCTTCATCAGATGCTAATAACAACCACCACAGAATGCTTGTTTAAATACACAAATTTAAATTAGTTTCAAATCACATGGCATGAAATTTGAACACACAAAAAGCTTTAAATAATCAATACATCTAAAGCAACATAAAAACAATAAAAGTGTGGACCGAAAATATATATGTCCACATTTAAACACTAAAAAGTATACAAAATTATATACACATATGTAATGCAAAAAATATATAGGAGGCACCAGACCAAGGCAGGTACAGATATAATCCACAAACAAGATACAGACAATGGTGAGCACTTTCGTAGCCAGAGCTACTTCATCAGACAGTTGAAAATCATTGCTCATTCATATTTAAAAGTTACCAGCAACCAATCAGAATCAAATTTCAATTAAAACAATACAAAGCTGTTAAGCTATTAATTAAAACAATATAATAACCATGCTTAAAATAACAAATCTAGTCTATAGTTCTAGAATAAGCCTATAAAATGTACTTAAAATCACATTTACATTTTTTTCTGCGTAGTGGTTTATGAATAAGAAACTTTGTCATTTAGGCCCCTGCCTATATTAGCCCGCATTCTAATGATCCATTCAAGTTCCTTATTCTCTACCATGTTCTTTACAGGACCACCTCTACATCCCATTTTGACTTTCTCTACTACCATAAATTTAAAGGTGTGTGTCATATCTGATGCCATCACGTGTCTTGCTAGGGCATTAGTCTCTGCCCTCCTGTAAATATCTTAGACATGCTCCCTGACCATATCACAAAACTTTTGTGTAGTCATACCTATATAAAATGAACAACATACATTACAGTGAGCTAAATATACAATATTTGTGGTGTTACAGTTAGCTGCTAGTTTAAAATAAACAGTCTTCCTTTTATCTGGATGTTCAAAGCTATGCCAACCTGGTTATGGCTAAATGGGAATCACTAAATATTCTCGCTGGAATATTGTCTGAGAAAATATTTTTTTATCGAAGGTTTGTAGATGACCTCTTCCTATTATGGGAAGGAGGAGCATCGACACTACAACACCTCCTGAAGGATATAAATGATAGCACACATTTTCTGAGGTTTACAGCACATAGTTCAAATAAATGTGTTGAATTTTTAGATGTCAGTATTACTAGAGCCAATACAGGTGAATTCTATACTGAGATTTTTCGAAAAGAATGTTATAGAAACACTTATGTAGACAGACAGAGTATGCAACCCCAGCATGTGTTTAGGAATGTGATAATAGGGCAAGTACTAAGGACATCTAGGTTAACAGCTAAAGAAGAGAAATTTGTAAGTGAATTGCACTAGCTAGATGGGAGATTTCATAAGAGAGGGTATAGGAACAGGGAAATTAAATCAATCACATTCAATGCACAATCCATTAGGAATAGTATAGGGAAACCTTATTTCTCCAGTCCAAATCAGGTACTTGAATAAAAAACTACACAAATGAATCCCATGAGGATTTCAGTTATGTATGCAAGTAACATTAGGATGTTACAGGAGATTTATTCCAGAAATTGGAATATACTTCGATCAAATGACAGGGTTAGAACGTTAGTAGGAGATAACCCCAGATATGCATATAAAAACAAAAAATCCATTAAGAGGCTTTGAGTTGAATATTGAACCTACAATACATAATCATGGAACCTTTCCATGTAACTCTAGCAACAATTGTACATATATTGATGAGAGAGGATACTTTGAACATCCAGATACAAGGAAGACAGTTTATTTTAAACAAGCAGCTAACTGTAACACCACAAATGTTGTATATTTAGCTCACTGTAATGTATGTTGTTCATTTTATATAGGTATAACTACACAAAGGTTTCATGATAGGGTCAGGGAGCATGTCTATGATATTTACAGGAGGGCAGAGACTAATGTCCTAGCAAGACACGTGATGGCATCAGATATGACACACACCTTTAAATTTATGGTAGTAGAGAAAGTCAAAATGGGATATAGAGGTGGTCCTATAAAGAACATGGTAGAGAATAAGGAACTTGAATGGATCATTAGAATGCGGGCTAATATAGGCAGGGGCCTAAATGACAAAGATTCTATTAAACCTGTACTTATTCATAAACCACTATGCAGATAAAATTTTAAATGTGATTTTAAGTACATTTCGTAGGCTTATTCTAGAACTATAGATTAGATTTGTTATTTTAAGCATGATTATTATATTTTTTTAATTAATAGCTTAACAGCTTTGTATTGTTTTAATTGAAATTTGATTCTGATTTGTTGCTGGTAACTTTTAAATATGAATGAGCAATGATTTTCAACTGTCTGATGAAGTAGCTCTGGCTACAAAAGCACTCACCATTGTCTGTATCTTGTTTGTGGATTAAACTTTATCTGTACCTGCCTTGGTCTGGTGCCTCCTATATATTTTTTACGTTGGATACTAGCCTTTTTGGAGGACCAGTTTGCCTGCACTGCAGTGCTGTTTTTTCTTCCATATACACATATGTACTTAGAAAAATACTAATAAAACAAAATGTATACAAAAGCTATCTAGTGAGGGGTCTAGATTTTAACTTGGGCTTAATGGGCACAAAATCATTGAGTCCATGCCCATAGTCACCCCTTAACTTGATTATCCACATAGCCTCTAGTTGTTCAGTTAAATTATGAATGTTGCCACCTTTTGCAGTTACAAAAACCCTGCCTATAACCATAAACTTAAAGGTATGCTCTAAACTTGTAGACATGACATGTTTAGCAAGAGCACTAACTTTACTATTCTTGTTAATATAATATATATGTTCTTTAATTCTCTCTTTTAATGATCTGTTTTGACTACATAAAATTTGAGGCATTTCTGACAATAAGCTAAATAAACAACATGATCACTTTCACAAGTAGCAAAACATCTTCAACTATATTTTTTATGCTGGTCTGGATGTTCAAATTGTGCTGTCCTATCAATAAGATGGTAAATACACCACTTCCCACAGGGCATAGTTGCTGCAATCTTATGTTCATATGGTGCATGTCTGGGGTAACAAAGTTCTCTTTTTTTGAAAAGTAATCGTAATAAGGTCAAGAATATGATTACAAATATGACTCATATTTTGAATATGTTACTCAAACGAACTTTAATATACAAAGGTCTATATGATTATTTTCTTATTTCACATCCTGTAATACCTACTATAAAAAGGCTGCCCAAGCTTCACAAGGATACTATGTCATGTCTACAAGTTTAGAGCATACCATTAAGCCCAAGTTAAAATCTAGACCCCTCACTATACAGCCTTTGTATACATTTTGTTTTATTAATATTTTTGTAAGTACACAGTGTATATAATTTTGTATACTTTTTAGTGTTTAAATGTGGACATATTTTTGGTCCACAATTTTATTGTTTTTATGTTGATTTAGCTGCATTGATTATTAAAAGTTTTCTGTGTGTTTAAATTTCACATCATGTGATCTGAAACTAATTTAAATTTGTGTATTTAAACAAGCATTCTGTGGGGTTGTTATTAGCATCTGATGAAGCAAGTTTCACCTGTGAAAGTGCTTATGCCATTGTGATTAAAGTCTTTTATACTGGAATCTTCAGCTGTCTTTGGGTCCATTTGTCTTTTTGGAATATTCTATTATTTCATCTTTGTTGGACTCCGCTATCAGGATAGGTTGGTGGGTATTTTTTATTTTTACATATAAATTACATTTATTTATTTATTTATTTATGCATTACAGTTTGATTACCGGGGCGGTCCACTGGGCTTGTGGGCCCGTTTTCAGTGGAGGCCCAGGGAGAAAAGCTCCAGAAGTTTAATTACAATAAAAAATTACAAAAAGAAGAAAATTACATAAAAAAAAACATTTTACATCTATGTTTTCTTGCCATTAATGATCCCATATTATAAGATGGGTAAACTCACATTTGTGGAAAATAAATATAGCTAAATCCATATATTTGGTGTCAAAAGAGTTTTATTAAGCTAAGCCATGGGAAGATACTTGGTTAGAACTGCAAAAAGTCATATAAGCAAATAAATGATATTAAAACAAAATCACCAATGCCACAGCAGCAAGGAAGATAAGCGACAGCTTGTAAAAAAAAAAGAAAATTATTCATAAAAAAAGCAATAAACACATTGCATGAATACTGTATAAGTATAATAAATAGCCGTTCTTTATAAAGTTAAAAACAAGTTCTTTTTAACGTTTTTTTAACATTGGCTTTATTATTAATGTATCAAACATCATATGAAAACGACTCTTTATTTTTTTGGTGAATAATCTTTAAATAAATGATATTGTTGAAAAAATAAATAGCATCCCATGATGTGTAGGCATATAAGCAGTCACATTTCCCTTTTGTTCTACACAGTGTATCCCTCTACTTAATATTTTGCATATGTGTTAAATGACTTTTATAAAAATGATCTGAGTTTTCAAACATTTATAAAATTTACATTGAAGATGTATCAGTTAAGCCAATTAAAAAAACAGCATAACATGGTATCCTTAACAAACTGATAATCCAAATTTATTTCTACTTCATCCTGAATTCTGATTCTCTACAACTACAAAGGCCAGCCTATACTTGTGATACCCATGAGAGATAATTACCCAAAATAGCACAGCAAGCTGCAATCAATTGCCTGAAGATATTAGACAACCAAACAATCTGAAACAGTTCACTATGTCCCTTTATAACCATTCATCAACCAAAACTAATGCAACTGCTTTAGAAATACTGGTTAACTCCACCAAGTCATTTTATCATCATTAGTTGATATTAAGTTTAAACCATTAAACTTCTCAATTGATTGCAAATGCAAACATCCCGGTGACAAACTTTTTTATGAAAATGTATATCTGTGATTGCTACTTGTAATCATATCTGATTATTTACCTTGTATATACGTCTTTGTATAGATATTTTGAACTGTTTCATAAACTAAAAGAAAATGATTATAAACTCTGATCATTTAAACTACATGTTCTGTTTGTTTGATCCTTTACCTTGCATATGCACTTCTTAGCTTGTGTTTGCATTGCTTCTTTGTATGTCTTTAAACTGTCAGTACCACTGCAGAATGAATTTACTCCGATTTTTGAGCTACATGTTTTTGCCTGTAATCTTTATTTGTCCCTTCAGCCAGGATCATTGCCAAAAAAGGTTTTTGTACCAGCTCACTTTAACCAGTTAACAAATGTTTTTAAAAAAGTAAAATAAAAATGATCTGTTTCTTTTTTTTCTTTTTGGAAACTTACATCATCATATGACATTGCTACCCAGCAATCCACATCTGGGCTAGGTCTACCAGCTACTCCAATCCCTAGGGCTTTATCTGAGTCTACTGGGGATGGTCATAGAACCTAAGGATTTCTTGGGAGTCTAGGCTATCAACACATGACTGTTTTGTTTTGTTGTTTCTTTTTTTTTGTAAAGCTCTACCCACCTTTCATAGGTTCATAGGTGTGTACCAAGCTAATGGCCCTGGAGCCTTTACAAACCTAGCCCATCAGATTACCCTGGCATCGTGCCACCTGACCTTAGTTCCTAGTGCCTCTGTCGAGAAGAGCCACTGGCGTGATCCCCAGGGTGAAGTTTCCCCAGCCCATGCAGTCATTTGATTTCATCGGAAGGTCAGGCAAGTGATGGGGTTGTGTTGATATATCACACTACCTCTGCAGCAGCACAGCCAATGTCCCCAACCAAATTCCTCTTTACACTGCTCCTACTTCTGTACCTTTCTCCAGGCAACACCAGGAATGATATGAGGAATGCCCTCAGTCCCATAATCCCAAGAATGGTAAGTCCCATCCCTCCTCTACCATTCCATCAGTCACCCAAGCCAAAAATCTACCCTGTGTTGGCTGAGCTATAGTCAGGTACTATCCCTATAAGCAACTACAGCAAATAAAAAGATATGAAAACTTAATGTCAAACATTTTCAACATCAGCTTGCTACTTCAACATCAGCTTGCTACATCAACATCAGCTTGTTACTTCAACATCAGCTTGCTACTTCTTTGAGCACGTTTTGTAGTATGAGAAGCTGTGCTTAAATATGCACCCCTTCTTGTCTGGTCTTTTACATATCCATGCTATAGTCTGAGTATGGAAATAACATGCAAAGATAACAAAACACTATCGCTGTCAAGGCAAGATATTCCTCCTATGTGGGCATTAAACATTTGTATTATTCTTGATAGACACCTGTAATTTATAATAAAAGAGCAGTAATGCAGGCATTATCACTACCTAGCTTATTAAAATAGAAGGAAAACAGAATGAATGCTTATCTGTGCAGGGTTATTTTATGCATATGCATATGTGTGCATGATTTGTGAAGGGTTTACCTATGAGCCAGAAAAAAATCTCACCATTTCCTGAAAATTTTGTTTAAAAAACACTGAGCCAAAAAACTTATACAATCAGAAAATAATCTTTTTTTGCAGGGAAGTAAGCCTCCCCTTGCATACCCAATGAAGGGAGCTGCACCACACAACACTAAAGTTATATAAACTAACTCCAAAATCATACCCCAGAAGAGAAAATGGGAAATATCCCCAAAAAACACACCACCAGCTCCTAAAATACAACATTTTATATTAAAACACACTATGACATAAAACATTTTCACAAAAAACAGTCATCCAAATAGACGGGACTATATTAAATCACCGAACACTTAAAAAAGCAAACGGTGATTGATCGACCCTATGTAAGCAAAAGCTTGCAATGTCCAAGTGTCAGAACAGCAATTTTTTCCAAGGGAAAAACATTGCTGTTCCAACAAAAAATAAATAAATAAATAAATTTAAACATTACATTAAGTGGAGGGCTGTACCCCCCCCCCCCCCACACCACCCCTACTTAAATATACAACTCCGAGACCGCACTACAGTGCAAAAAACAGCAACGTACCAAAGTGGCCAAGCAAATTCTTTCACAGGAAAAGAATTTGCTTAACAGCCGCTTCAATATTTTCCATTTTCTGCCTTTTAAGTTTGAGACATCTTCGGTCTTCTAATATAGACCCAAATAGACAGCTATGATTCATAAAATAGCTTGTGAAAAGATGTACTTGTATGTGAGTAGGTGTGAATGTAGGTGAATACATACATATTTGTACCCATCAATTTGTGTTCACAGAGATGCTTGTAGGTGAATATATGTTTACAGCAGGAGATTCAGGAAAATAATAAGCAAGTAATTTAGTCATTCATTATTACAACAGAAACAGAAAGTCAATGAAGATAATATATAATTCAGTGTGAAATAAAACTGAATGCCCCATTAAGCTTTTACACATATATGGAAATATTATAAACTAATAATAAAAGTTATCTATTTTATCAACTTTAATTAATCAGAGCTAAAATAATACTTGCATTGGTGATACCTGCAGGCTCACCAGTGGACATCTTATACCTTTTCATGGTGCCAGCTTATCGTCTATGTAATGGATACATTTGTGACTCCTTTGATTTCAACATTGACAGAATGGCTATTCAGTTGTGAAACTTATAAAGGGAATTATATGCTGTGTGTGTAAATTTGTCTGGAGTATTTAGTCTTGAAAGGTTTTTTTTATTTATTTTTCTAATGGGCATTTGCAGCTTTTGCAGGGGATGGCAAGTAGTGCATTGTAAAAGCAAGTCACACAGGTTTCTACTGGGGTGCTGGATGTAGGGAGCACTATAGACAGATGGCACGAATGATGGAGATCTTACCTAATGGTGGTAGTTGTGGAACTCTGGAACTCACAGTAAATGATTTTGAGTGTTCATGTAAATGTGTCTTTCTGTTCATGTATGTATGTGCATAAATTTGAATAGATTATAACAGATGAAATGACTCCCATATGTGTATTCTACAAAAAAATGAATTTAAAAGTTAAGGGATAAAACTTTTGTGTTGATTAAACTTGCTAACATTTTTGATTTACTTGAGTTGTGACAAAGTAAGATAAAGTCAGTTATTGGAGGCTTGAATAAAAGAAAGTATCTGAATATTAGACTCTTTCTGTGTGGATCTCTCTCTCTCTCTCTCTCTCTCTATATATATATATATATATATATATATATATATATATATGAGCATGACAGTAGGAATTCTTTGTTGATTTAGTTAATTCTGATATATGGGCATGATTCATTGAGAAATTATTCATGGAGTGAGGCAAGACATAAATCGATCATTGCTAATGTTGCTCAGTAAAGGTGATCTTTCTCATACTGAGTATGTTTTGTTCAAATTGTATGTAGGGAGATCATGTTTATTATGTGCATAAATGTTATTCTGTGTTCCTCAATTGGGTATGGTAGGGTTAATAATTTCTAGACATTTAAAATTACATCCAGTTCTGACTCTTCTGTTTAAAGTTTCTTTCTAGAAATTTCAAATTAAAGATATTTTTAGTGGGCAGCTTGTTAAAATCTGTTTTTACCTTATACTTAATCAGAATATATTGATCATTTAATTAATGGTGGATGCCATTGGGAAAGGGTTCTCATAAACCTGCTTTTGTTTAGTGGAATTGAGGCATGTTTGACAGAAAGATAGAAATAGATTTTTACAGATATTTATTTCCTGAAATTACTCAAATTGCATTAGTGTGTTGAGGGACGCAAAATTTTCTTGATGCTTTGTGGGTTCAATTAATGGGTCTATTTAATGAGACTAATCTAATCCAGAAAATAAATTTTCTAGTGGGATGCATTTTGTTTAAATGTAAAGAGACTTTTAAATTGCTATGATTTAATTTAATTAGTTAAGGAACATTTATTTTTTTTATTTAAAATTAATAAGAAAAAGGAAACAATTGAATTTGTTTTGTTGTATTTTCATAGCAGATGTAGACATTTTTGTCCAGTGGAAACTTTACAGTGGATATAATGTATTTAACAAATAAAAATGTCATGGCTTAATTTTTTACCTTTATGCATCAAAGGCCTTAACAGTGGTAATAGAAGGACTATTATATAAAGACATTAAAAGAACTCTGAGATTGTCTTTCTACAACCCCCCCCCCCAAAAAAAAAAACTCAGGAATGCATACATGCAATTCATAATCAACAATTTCAGATACTTGTAAATTCATCATTCAATAAGAAAAGCAGGTGCAGTTACTATGGAGAAAAAAACTTTTGTCACTAAAATTTTGTATACTTTTTCTAACTCCAGAGTTATGTTGTCTTTGTTTTAGAATTTCAAAAAAGGATCTTTACACTTGCAAACATATATTGCATTCTAGTAATGGGAAGTAAAGTGACAAGAGAAGTTTTAGAAATAATCATTAACATTAGGGGTAGTATAATAAAAGAAGGAGATTTCAATCTTAATCAAGGAAGATTAAAGTGCTCAAGGCATCCAAAGAATGTTGGCATCTGCAAAAACAATGAAGTGTTTGACTAAGAATAATTTACTTGATTAAATGACAAACTAAATATTTTGTTTTATACACAGTATTAATTTATGTTCAGTACACAAACAAGACTAGATACAATGTACTGCTCTAATGACTTAAGTAATGTGATAGAACAGACTGTAGTTTTTGTTTTTTTTTATATTCTATATCCACATTGCTATGCATCCTAACACTGATTTAATTTTTAAAAGGTTTCCAGCTTCTACAAAAATGCCTACATATATGCCTAAACTGAAATATATTAAAAAATGTCTTTATAAAGAAATTGAAGTCTGCATGGCCTCTAGCAGCAGTGAAGACACTGATGTGATAATACTTTGAGATTACTTGAAACTACCTTTAGATGGAAAAAGAAATTAATGGATAAACAAAACATTCAAGAATAATTACATGATGCTAAGCTAAACCTGTAACAATGGGTTAGAGATAAACTTATAGTAATTTAGAAATTAAGACATCCTCAAACATAAAGTTACCATAGCATTAGGAAAAAGTGAAGCTACACTTCTAAGCAGGTACTCCTAACATTTTATAAAGGATAGATATAAACTATTACAAAAGGCTACTAAAATCAAAAGGGTTAAAATCACAGATGCTAATAATAAAACGGTTATCAGTTAGTAGATATACTTATTGCTCTTAAGAAACATTATGAATAATATAATAATCCACAAAATTGCAACAAATAATTCCTTACCCTGTTCCTGTTATCCTCACCCCACCTACATCAACAGAGAATACCACAAGCTCCCCAAGCCTATCTCCTTCAACTTTGTGAGAAAGTTAACCAATTTTGATAAGTCCATATTTAATGACACACGTAAACAATGTGACTGGGAACTCATGGAATATATGCCTCTAGATGATGCTGTCTGCCACTTCAATAACTCCTTCCTAACCATACTAAACCAACAAGACCCAGTGAGACATAAAAGAGTGAAAATAAATTCTGCCCATGGCTAACTCATCAAACTAAACAACTTGTGAGAGACACAGACAATGCCTGGAAAGAATGGTACAAAGACAGGACCCAGTCCTGCCTAGATAGATTTTGATGCCGCAGAAATCACACAAAGACACAAGTTTGCTTTGATAAAAAAAATGACTCCTCCACAAATCAGAACACACATAAAAAAAAAAAAAAAAAAAAGATTTTGGTAAAATTTAAAAAACTCTTAAACCCAGGCAGAAAACCCACCACAAATCATTTCCCATCTGAAACCTGCAGGGGCATTGCAGACAAATTCAACAAACACTTCATATCCAGTACTCTACCTAACTTAAACATTAACAACATCTTTACACCCCACCTAACCCCTTCCAGACCATAGCTCCACACCCCAACTAAATCTAATAATCATCCAGACAAATGCCATGAAAAATACATTAAAAATATTATCTCCTGACAACCTGCCATATGAATACCTCAGTATAACCACTGACACCATTTGCTACCCTGTATCTATCTTAATTAATAGAACCATTACATAAATTGCATCCCAGCCCACCTTCCTCCATAAATCCATCACACAGAGGTGGCACCTCCACTGAACTGTCAAACTATTGCCCTGTGGCAATCCATCCTATTCTCTCCAAAGTACTTAAAAAATGATTGTATCAGCAACTCCTAGCCTTCCTACTTGATAACCAGTTACTTTCTACTACCCATTAAAATAGCACTGAAACTCCCCTGCTACATTTCTTAAATACCATTAATCAAAGTAAAAACATGGGTAATTTGTTTCCACCCTTTTCATGGACTTATCAAAAGCTCTGACATAATCTCATACTAACTTCTGCTACAAAGATTAAATCTTATAGGTATCTCAATTCCTTCATCTAGCTGGTTCACCAACTACCTAAACAATCACACACAGCAGTAAAATGGAGTATCTCCCATGCCACATTCTTTCCAAGTCAATGAAGGCTCTTTACTTGGGCCAATACTTTACAATATTTTCATTAATGACATGCACCAGGAATCAAAACTCACCACCCTAATACAATATGCTAATGGCTCAACTTTAATTTGCTCAGGTCCACATCATCCCACCTTAGCAACCATCACACAGGAAGCTTTCATCTCTGTAGAAAACTGGCGAAATAAATCTCAAATGCTCTTAAACAACAGCAAAACCAAGCTAATCCTATTCCTTCCTAAAAACATAAATCAAGATAACATCCACCTTAATATTATCTCCTCAAATAACACAAAAATGAAAAACATCACCAAAACAAGACTACTAGAAGTTATCATTGATAACAAGTTAAAATTCAATCTGCACAATGACATTGCAGTTAAAATGACACACTACAAACTAGGCTTTTTTTATAGAGCAAATCACCTGTTAATGAGCAAGTAAAAAAAAAATAGCTCCCCTATTCCTTCTACTTCCTACCCTCCTATACACCTCAACAATATTCACAAATCTCAATTCTTCCACCAAACCCAAACTAGAAAGCACCTAGAACAAAAATTTGCAAATTCGCCTACAGCCTCCCAAACTGCTCCCATCACTGTGTGGCACCCAGAGCTGGGTTGAACTTCCTCAACACATCACCCTCTTCCAGCTACTCACAGCATACAGAATACATAATCATTCACTTAAAACACTCTCACTGTCAAATTTCATCTAATGACATATACCAACTGAAATTCAAAGATCCTCAGAATTTAAACTAATTTTTGCATATAAATCTAATAATTATTATAGTGACTCACTATTCTCTGTCACTATCTCTGAGGCATGGAACAAACTTCCAAACCACATCAGGCTTTTAAATAATCTGCAACAATTCAAACCTAGTAACTAATAAACAATACAAATGTACCACACCTGCACACTGAAGTGTGCAATCCTAACTCTGTCCACTATGAATATCATACAAGTATATTTATATAGTATTTTTAATTCTACTCACAATATCATGAAGGCATGTATTTCCTAAATATGATATGCTTTGTAAATAATGAACATTTTATTTTGAATTGTCAGAAAATGTATTTCTCTCCTTGCTTTGTAGTTTTTCTCTCTAGGCCTCTGCTGTGATGAGCATTCCATTTGCCAGACAGACTTTCCTGAGAAAGAAAAGTAAATAATTAGATAAGTCAATATTTCAATGAATGCAAGTGTTCTTTTGGATTCTCCTTTCTGATTGTTTTAAATTATATGTCTTATTTAATACAACAAGATTTGTTAGAGTGATCTTTAAATTTGAAATTTTGAACATTTTTTCTAGTGAGCAATGAAACAAAATGTACTGAACAATAGTATAAAAAGAACCCATTTCAGACCATTTTAACCATAAAAGACAATTTAAACTGATATTATTAAAATCTTCTGATATCTATACACAGGGTTCAGGCACCTAGGCAGCAAGACATTTTCCTGTGGTACATTTGAATGGGGACACATGGCTGAAATGACATTCAGCTGCAAAGAAATATGGCTGTTTGCAAATTCCCTGTGGGCAAACAGAAGAATGTGTTGCCATGCTTACAACTTCAATAACCAAATGCACAGGGGGAAAATAATGTCCACGGTCCCCAAGGGAACATGAGACAGCAGGCAATATGGCAGGCATAAGCAGCAGGCTGGCCAGAGGGCATGTCAGTGGCAGTAAAAATGCAATGCACAATGGGCAGTACCTTTATAATCAGTGTGTGTGGACCACTACCTTCTTCACAGTGTCTAGGGGACATTACCTAAAATGCATACTGGAGCATAAATGTGACTACAGAACCAGGCAGGATTTCCTGCATGCTGTAGCACACTTCTGCATGACTTAGTTACACAAGTATGTACTGTACACTAAGCACAACAATAATTACTTCTTCTGCCTCCATGCATTTGGTTATTAAAGCTGTGGGCATGGCAGTATGTGCTTCTCTTTGCCCACAGGGAATTTACAAACAGCCATATTTCTCTGCAGCTGAATGTCACTTCAGCCATGTGTCCCTAGCCAAAATGTACCACAGGGAAATGTCTCGCTGCCTAGGCGCCTGAACCCCTGTACACATCAGTTATGGACAGATTATTAACCATGTACACATTACACTTCTGATTGTGATAAAATGGCCATATAAAGTATTCCAATTTGCTCTACACAAATATACACTAGTCCCACAAAGAACAGACTAAAGACTTTGTAACTTTATCAGTTCAGTGGCATCAGTATTTTTATCCACAATCAATCCCAAACCCAGTAATTATAGCTACATTGCTGAATGCATCTTTCTCAGATGTCTATGCAAACAAACAAATAAATAAATAACAATAATAATGAACAAAGTAACATATTTCAGATATGTTTCTAATACACATACACGCACACACACACTCACACACTCACACACACAACACAGACACACACCTACACACACACACACACACACACACACACACACACACACACATACACGCACACAGACACACACACACACACACACACACACACACACACACACACACACACACACACACACACACACACACACACACACACACACACACACACACACACATACACACACACACACACACACACACACACACACACACACACACACACACACACACACACACACACAACACAGACACACACACACACACACACACACACACACACACACACACACTCTAGTCCTATAAATACAAGATTAAAAACTGTTTAGAAATGGTGGATGAGGTACTGTCTTCCACAGATAGCCCCCAACCCCACCAGCCATTATTGCCACCTTTTTGACTGTGTACATTTCTTATTGTTATGAAGAAATAAATCGCATGCACTTTATTTTTAGCTTTTGATGAACTGCATGAAATTGTATAAAGATAACTAACATCACACCTTAAGACCCACCATGTGTAAAACCATTTACATACAAGAGTATTTATGACGAAAGCATATGCTTAGTCAATATGCATAATCTCTGCAGCAGTAAAAGTCATCTAAATAATTCTACATTAATAAGAACTATTATTGTTGCAGATACTGCTTCTGCCAGACAACTTTGTATTTTAGTGCTTCATCAACAAATATAGTGCCCGCACTTGCTAGAAGATGGACAGTACCTACAGGATGCCATTAAGATCCTCACTGGCCCCAACATAAATCTGAAGATTGAACACGGGTGATTGGAGTGCTAGACCCAGCAAATGATATGAAGCACTGGAAAAGCTGTGACAATGACAAAAAAGGTGCACAAATAAAAAAAAATTAAAAAAATGCAGTGCTGACTGTTCTTAAAGAATAAACAAATAATGTTGCATTAAAAAATGGTGTGCTGATGGTATTGTCATAACATTTCCTGAACTAGATTATCTATGAAATAGGGAATGTCTGCCAAAGACAGTCACAGGTTCATAGTTATTTACTAGGCATGCAGTCCAGGAGACCCTTAAGAAACCTAGCCCAAATTTCTAATTGTCCTCAAAGCATTGTCTTGTTAAGTGAGTTTGTCATTGTCACACAGCAGGTAAATGAATGTGGAAAGATTCAGACCATGTACCATTTGCACAGGAAGCATCTCATTAACAAGTCAGAGCTCTGCACTGACTGCCTGAGACAGCAACAGTTTTTGCATGGAGTCACAATACCAATGACTAAGTGTAGCATTTCAATGAGTTTGCTCTAGTTTTCTATATTCTGCCCAGCATAACTGCAATTTAACATTTCTTGCTGTCTAGCCAACTTAAGACATGCTTTGTTCATGCTGATTTATTGAAGCATGACTTGCAATATACCTTAATTAATGACAGCCTAGCAAATTTTAAAATCAATGTTTATAGATGTCAAGAATTTTGACCGTCACATAATAACTGCCATTTAAATGAAGTGTCACTACAAAAGAAATAGAGCAGTAGCAAGTTATGAATGACTGAACCCATTCAAATAAATACATATCACCATGTATCCAATTTTTAGGGCATGGTTTCCTGCCAAAACAGATCAGTTTTATTTCTAAGCAAGGGAGTAGTCATCACTTTTATGCTGGCAATACACAATTATAAGTATTCTTAACATGAATTATCAGTGCTGGGATTTACATTGCACTGAGATGCACATCATCCCATCTGCAGGAAAATATCCTCAGTGTTCTTAAAATACATTATAGTCTGCATGAAGTAGACTTCAGCATTTGATCTAAAATGTCTCTCAAAACAGGGCCTTTTCGGCCTGTGCTTCACTTTCAATCCTAGAGGAAGAGCAGTAATTGGATCCTGCATTTTAATTTGGAAGCATTTTGATTCCTAAATAAAGAAAACATGCATTACATTAGTTATATTTATGATGTTGCATGTTTAGCTATTTGATTTAAAATGAGGTTATGAAAATAACTAGACTGAAAGTACAAGTATCTTAATCTCACTCTCTTTCTCTCTGTCAGCCTCTAAGCAGGTCCTATCCTGGACAGACATAACCATCCTTTTACAGCTATGAATGCCCATAAAGAACTCTTGTATAAATTTATAAATATGGCATAATTAAATCCTTATAGCCACTTACTGCATAGAAACACAGAACTACATATAAGTTATAGTGCACAGATCTGTGAAAACCTTAAGCAGGAAGTGTAATAAAAAATGTTTTCAATGAGTTCCTTTTAGTAATGTGCACTCATTTTAAGTTAACTATCACAGTTCTAAGTGGGTCTATATTAGAACATCGAAGTTTCAGAACTTCAAATGTTCTAATATCAACTGCTAATAAGTGAAAGCTGAAAATAGAGAAGTTTCAGAAAACCGAATTCTTTCCTAGGGAAAGAATTTGGTTGTCCGTTCCTGTCGCTTTGCTATTTTCAGCACTGTGGTGGAAAGTTAGGGGTCGGGTTCAGGTAAGTGTGCGATTGTGTGGACGTGAGGGTTAGGGTGGGTTAGGTGAGTTAGGGTTAGGGCGCGGGTCAGGTAACTGTGCAAATGTGTGGATGTGAGAGTTAGGGTGGGGTAGATGAGTTAGGGTTTTGGCATGGATGAGGTGTGTGTGCGATAGTGACGGACCTTATGGTTAGGGTTTGGCTTAAGGTAAGTGGGTAGATAGTGGTATATGTACAGTTTAGTGTAGGGTTCGATGTAAGATTTTAGGTGTATGTGTGTGGATTGCTGTTTGTTTGGTGTGTTTGTGTTGTATCTGTCTGTTTTGGAACAGTGAATTTTTTCCCTAAGAAAAAATTTGTTGTTCTGAATTTTCGATGTTATCAGTTTCTGGTTACTAGGGGTCGATATCAGAACATTCGAAGTTCTGAAACTTCGATGTTCTAATATAGATCCTTCTAAGTAAACCTTTTATATCTGTTTTTGATGTGAAACCAAAGTACA
>NC_056728.1:522674441-522685613 GCF_019279795.1 Protopterus annectens | reverse complement strand
TTACAGATTGGAAAGGTTTCACTTATTTATGCTGTCTCAGTGAGTGATAAAGCCATTTCCTCTTTCACAGATTGGGAAAGGTTTTTATTTAGGGATATTTAGGTGCTAAAGAAAGTCAACTCCTGGAGACCAGTTTTGGATATTTCTTCCCCAAACTAGTTTGTGATAGTGCCCAACTTCAAAATACTGTTACTTTCCAACCTGTCTCCCTCCTTCCTCATTTAAGTTTCCTGCTGACACATATCTTCACATCCCTATTCATCCAAACTTCAGGTGTTTCTTAAGGATTGGTTTGTCTCTATCACATTATAATTTCTCTGCATTACCCATTTGACTGTTCACTGCACAAAGAGAGTTTGCAAAGTGTCTATCTCTAGTTATAGCTCATTGCAGGATACAAAGTATACACATTTTTTCATATTTAGATGACAAACGTATCTTTGTAGAGTCTTTATCAAAGTGTCAAGAATCTGTTACTTGGATGAGAGATCTCATACACAAGCTGGGATTCTAGCAGCATATTCAAAAGTCTTTTTTGACTCCATCACACAAAATTTTGTTCCTGGGGTGTCTGCCAGACACCTCAGTTGAAGGAGCTTTTCTTCCACAGGAAAAAATAGATCCATATCTAGATCTATTGCTAGGGTTTTCCACTCAGACTTTGGTCACTGTGAGGGAATAACTCAAGATTTTAGTCTCATAGCAACTACAATTCTCATGATACCTCTGGTAAGACTTCACATAAGAAAGATACTACGGTATATAAAGTTTCTTTGGACTCAATACCAATATCCGTTATCGTTACACATCCCAGTTCTGAGTTTTTTATTCAGAAGATAAATCACTTGGTGCTATTATCCCTAAATCCAGGTCCCTCCCACAAAGCAGTCAATTACCAATGATGCCTCCGACTTTATGTGGGGAGCAGGTTTAGAAGGATAGAAGGCCAAGGTGTATAGACACCAAGGACAGATGCAAACACATCAATATAAATATGCTGCTTGGTCTGATCAAGGCACTCAGTTCAGAGAGAGCTACAGGGTGGATAGAGACACAGTACAGGAAATCTGCAACCTCTGTCGTTCTCAACTGAGAGCAAAGGAAAACCATGGGGAACAAATGCCTGTAGAAATTAAGGTATGCGTAACACTCAGAATATTAGGTTCATAGGTTCATACTAGGCTATCTGCCCTAGGGCATTTATAAGCCTAGCCAGAGTGTGTTTGGCTTTCGCCACCCATTTTAAATTAATTTTGCTATGCCCTTTTTCGAGGTTAGTATACTGTGCCTCTGTCTAACAGTGACACAGAAGTGATACCCGAGGTAAACCTATGATCTCCCATCCACTCATCAAAATTCCTCTTGAAGAGAGTCAATGAGGGAATCTGCCTAACCTGGACTGGGATTTTATTCCAGAGTGAAGGGAGCCTCTGGGTTATGAATCTGTCCCTCCAGCATGTCCTATTTATTTCAGTGCTGAGGTTCAAGTCTCTCGGCAGTAGCTCGATGGGATTTGGATTTTCTGAGGTGCAGAATGTCCATTAATTCCGGGTTGGACATGGCTTTATACGTCAGGCACAGATTGCCTCTGAGCAGGCCATATGCCACTGAGGAGAGCTGGAGTTTCTTTAACCGGGCAGCATATGGCATCTGTTTGAGCCCTTTGATCCTCTTGGTGAGGTACTTTTGGGGTCTTTCCAGTTGCTGCAGGTGTCTGGTAAGGTACATCCCAAAAGGGGCATTGTACTCAATTATGGGCCTGATGAAGGATGGGTAAAGAGGCACAATGACCTCCCCTGATCTAGATGTGAATCCCTTCATGATTAGGTGGGCTATATAAAATGTTTTTCTAACCACTTTGGCCACGTGGTTGTCAAATGAGAGATTGCTATCAACATGGGTCCTCAGGTCCCTAATTACTTCTTCTGTACTTAATGGATTACCACCTATGTGGTAATTTGTCGGCACTTTGTTTTTGCCAAAGGGGATGACTATACACTTTTTGGCATTTAGTTTGAGGCCATGGCTCTGGCACCAGTTGTCTGTTCCTATGAGGCCCTTTTGGAGGATGCTTGTGTCGGCTGGAGAGTCGATTATGGTGCCCAGTTTGCAGTCATCTGCAAACTTGGACAGCCACAGTCCTTCCGTGTTGGCCTGTACCTCCGAGAAATATATACCGAACAAGAGAGGTCCCAGGACTGAGCCTTGTGGGATGCCACTTGTAACTGGTTTGGAGTCTGACATGGCACCAGCAATTCTAACCATGTGGGTTCTGTCCTTGAGCCAGTTTGGAACCCATCTAGTGACATAGGGGTTTATATTTAAGCTGGTGAGCTTATCTATAATGCCCGAGTGGGGTATTGTATCGAAGGCTTTTGCGAGGTCCAGGTAGGCTGTGTGGACCACCTTTCCCTCATCAATTGCCTTGGTGACTGGTTCAAAGAAATTGACCAGGTTTAAGAGGCAGGATCTGCCCTTAACAAAGCCAAATGGGGTAGGATCCAGTGTCTGTAGGTCCCCAATATCTTTATTTATGAGGTCCACGATGATCCTTTCCATAGCTTTGCAGACCAGGCTCGTCAGGCTTATGGGGTGATAGTTTCCAGGATCCGTTGAGGCACCACCTTTGTGGAGAGGGACCACTGTTGCTGTACGCCACTCTTTGGGTACATATCCTGTAGTAAGGCTGAGATTGAACAATAGTTTTATGTTTGGGTTTAGCTCTTCTTGGAGTTCATGTAGGACGCAGCCCGGGACACCGTCTGGTCCCATTGATGCTGTGTTTTTTGCTTTGGAGAGGGTGGCTCTTACCTGAGCATCTGAGATGTCAGGGGGGGCGGCACTCTGCTGGAATAGATATTTGCCCTTTTGGTGGGGGAGGGGAGTTTGCGCTGAAACTGTCAGTTAGGATGTTGGCAATGTCTGTGGGTTCGGTGTATTTTTTGTCATTTTGGACTTATTCTGAGCATATCTGGGAATTCCCATCCAGGTTCCTAACATAACTAAAGAAAGCCTTGTGATTATCCTTAGTGTCCTGTGCAATTTTTCTCTCGAAGCTGGCCTTAGACGATTTTATGAGTGCCCGTAGTTTTTTGCTAATACTGATCAGAGATGCCTTCCCTTTTGGGATTTTGCTCTATCATGTAGTAGCTTCCTCCTTCTATTGTATAGTTTGTTTATGGCTGGGGTCCACCAGACAGGACGTCTGCCTTTGGACGATTGGGTCTTGGTTTTATTTGGGATTGCATGATCCATGCATTCCTGAAGGTGTTCATAGAATGCGTTTATAAAGGATTCTGCGGTCTGGGCCGTATTTTCCACAGGCCCGGGGGCTTTGAAGGATTCCACCTCGGTTTTGAGGAGTGTGAAATTTGCTTTAGAGAAGTTTTTCTCTGTGGTTTTCTGGACAGGGCGTGGGGTCGGAATGTGAATATCCAGTGAGATTAGTTTATGGTCTGATCTTACCAGTGAGGGATATACTTCTGGTCTGGAGCATAGAGTCCCCATGTTGGTGATTATCAGGTCCAGTATGTTTTCCCCTCTTGTGGGAGTGGTAACAAGTTGTTCCATAGCATTTGAGTTTATAAATTCTAGGAACCTTTGGGCTGGGGTGTTGGAGCTAGAGTAATGCTCCCAGTCTATGTTTGGGTAGTTGAAGTCGCCCAATATAATGGTGTTTGGAGAGACCTTCATATTTTCCAGTGTTCTCAGGAAGGCCGAGTGGGGTTCCTGGGTTTGGGAGGGTGGTCTGTAGCAGGCTATAAACTGGAAGGCAGTTTTACCCACTGTTAGTTGCACATGGATAGTATCTGATGCTTCGTGCTGTGCCACCAACCTGGAGGTGTGGGTATCTTTGACAAATATTGATACTCCCCTTCCTTTTGTGGTTCGGTCCAAGTTTGGGGCCAAAAAGCATGGTATGACGTATAACCTGGTAGTGCTGCGGTGCTCTCAGGAGCCTTGAACCAGGTTTCTGTTACTGCACAGATATGATGTTCTCCATGCTAAGGAGAGTTTCAAGTGTGTGCATCTTGAGGTTTAGACTTCTGGCGTTGAGTAGCATTACTCTTAGTTTCTTATCCCTTGTGATACCTATGGAGGTGGGTTTGTCTTTTGAGCCTTGCCTAAAAAAGGCACTATGGGGGTAGCAAGAGCCTTAGCCAATATCCGAAAGCCCAGGGATGACAGGTGCAAGCCGTCCCTAGCAAAGCATCGTGGCTTGTCGAGCATGTCATCCCAGGCTGACAGGCATTGGATCCCCTTTGAATGACACCAGTACTTAAGCCAATTGTTGAAATTGACCATCTTGTCTTCATATCATTCTTGGTGAGGGTAAGATGCTACTCAAGGTCAGGGTCATAGTTGCCTGGGCTACATGCTCAGAGAGCTCCTCTATGTCTCTTTTCATGTAGTCCAGGGAGGTACATCTCAGGTAAGTCACACCAGCATGGACAATGACTGAGTCATATTTGTACTTGCCTTGGAGTGACCTGAGTGCTTGTGTTATGTGGCGGATCCCAGCACCCGACAGGCAGCTCACCGTGACCTTCTCCTTGTTCAGCCTGGTGAGTGGGAAGTCAGTGTGCCTGACAATAGAGTCACCTATTACAAGTGTATCAGGTGTGTTGTTTAGCCTTAAGGGCTGTGACTGTTCAGCACACTGGCTTTGTGAGCTATGTGTTGCACGTGTTTTGTTTTGGGGTAGCAGTTGCTTGGGTGTCTGCTTTGGAGGTCTCTGCTGCTTAGGCAGATTTTTATTTAGAGCCTCCGAGTATGTTTTTGTGTGTTTATGTGTTTGGTTTGCTGTCATGGTAGGTCTATGTGAGACTGGAATTGTAGTGAGTGTGGTTTCCTTCTCCTCCTGACTGGTTACGCCAGTACTTAGTTGAGAGAGCTTAGCCTCCAGTTTGGCTATATGGTTGCATCTCTCACATGTGTTGGAATTTGTTGGGAGGAGGAGAGGGTTGTCTGTGTACATGAGGCAGTTGTAACATTGCCTCAAGATTCCAGATTCACCAGCTGGACCGGAGAGGAGATTGACAACTGACTTTGGACATGCTAGAATAGTATTGGGAATTCCTTTATAATTGAAAAAAGGGCCAATGGGGAACAAGGTACTCAAGGGGAGTTTGTGAGGGTGTAGTGCTTTTAATTTTTTAGTGCTGACTTATATAATTGCTTTAGTGAGCAAGTGCCAGGTAACTTAAATGCAATGTGTTACAGGCAACTTAAATGCAAAAACGACAAACAGTAACTTTCTTTCAAGTGAAACAAGGAAATAAGTACAGTAAGCAATGCAGATATCACTAGGGATCCACAGAAGTGCTGAAAAGCTGCGTTTCAGGTGGAATTAGCGTTTCAGGGAAATAACAAGCAAACAAACAACAAGCATACAAACAAAGCTGGATTCAGCAGGCCTGGATCTAGTCTATGCTACAGCAAACAAGGTGTACCAATTTCAGTAAGAAACAGTTCAAATATGCAGGCACTATAAGCCTTTAACCAGAAATTTCCAGCTCAGAAGGGCAGAGTCCAGCCTCTCCTCCCACAAGAGTGCAGACCACGAACCTTCTTAATGTAAAATAACTGGCCTGAAGCCCAAGTGCTTAAACCAGAACTAATACACTTTTAGAATAACAGATACTGAGCCCTCAGTCAGCAGTTCCCAACTTAGAAGGATGTAAGCTACCTGTCCTGCCACCACAGTGCAGGCCACAAACCTTCCTAATGTAAAACAACTGGTCTGAAGCCCAAGTGCTTAATCCAAAAGTCTTAGAATGATAGCTACATTTAATCAAGTTACTACCAAGCAGTAATAAATACAACTGAATACTTTAAAGAATGTCTGGATTAGTGCTCAAGTTATACAAACAAAGCTAGATTCAGCAGGCCTGGATCTAGTCTATGCTTCAGCAAACAAGGTGTACCAATTTCAGTAAGAAGCAGTTCAAATATGCAGGCATTATAAGCCTTTAACCAGAAATTCCCAGCTCAGAAGGGCAGAGTCCAGCCTCTCCTCCCAAAAGAGTGCAGACCACGAACCCTCTTAATGTAAAATAACTGGCCTGAAGCCCAAGTGCTTAAACCAGAATTAATACACTTTTAGAATAACAGACACTGAGCCCTCAATCAGTATTTCCCAACTTAGAAGGATGTAAGCTACCTGTTCTGCCATTACAGTGCAGACCACAAACCTTCTTAATGTAAAACAACTGGTCTGAAGCCCAAGTGCTTAAACTAAAAGGCTTAGAATGAGTTACACCAAGCAGTAATAAATACAACCTTGTACTTTTAAGATGACGCAAAAGCAAAATAAAGTAGGAAGAAACACAAATACAGTAAAAGCAGATACATTTTTTTTTTTTTTTTTTTTTTTTTTTTTAGCTACAGGAAACTTACATAGACCAACAGGGAATATGCTTGGGGTATTACAGGCATCAGCATCCAGGATCCTACATCAATTCCTGAATGCTGTGCTATAGCATGCCAGTGACTACATACATTTTCCCTGTACACCTGAGGACAGTGCTACAACTATGCAGGACTTCTTCCCTGTAGCACACTTCCCTGAAGTCCTGGGTGACATTGACTGCATGCACATTAAAATCAAAGTACAACCCAGAGAACAGGGAAGGGTCTACATAAACAAAAAGGGCTTCTACTCCAATAACTGCCAGGTCATGTGTAACGCTAAGGAAATAATGAATGTGCTTGTTGATAACCCAAGCAGTTACCACAAGTCCCTTATCTGGCACAACTCTCAACTCTACCAGAGGTTTTCTAGGAGAGATATCCCACAAGGTCATTTATTGGGTGATGCAGGTATGCATTCAAGCTGTGGCTGATAATGCCCATTATAAATGCACACACACACCCACAGAAGAATGCTTTAATGAGGCACACATCAAACAAGAAATATTACTGAGCATGTGTTTGCGCTGCTGAAGTCATGGCTCTAGTGCCTATATACATCTGGGGGAGCTCTGCAGTACAATCCTAGTACTTGTGTTGAAATTTTCACTGTCTGTGCAATCTTTCACAATATTATCCTGAGGCAAAAGCTTCAACAGGAACACCAAGAGGAAGGGCTGCACATCACAACACCACTGTAAAGATCACCATAGCCACACACAGATGAGGAGCCAGAGAGGGAATCACCAGCCGATGTGAGTGTCAGTTGAAGTAGGCATGCACAATATGTCTTTGCCCTAGAAAACAGGGAATGGATAGCACACATGCCGACTACCTAAGGGGATACAACTTTCATCTTATGTATATACATACAGTAAAATTGATGCAAGGCAATGCTCACAACCTTTACTTACCCATGTAATAGCTATCTACTTCTAGCATCACACACAGTCAGACCTAAATTAAAATACATTTAACTGTTGGACTAGCAAGGTAAACACTGGACCTGGAATTAGAAAATAAATGCCTAAGAACAGAAATTAATGGCAGATCCTTGCATAATATACCTAAGTAGAAGGTGGCTGATTTTTACAGCAATGACATCAATATGTGACAGGATTGACTTATGTCAATAGATGGGTGCTCTTTATCAACTACTATAGACCTCATGGATCAAAGATTCACCCATTACATAAACTTGTAAGAAAGCAGCACAGTTTTCAAAAGAGCATCAGAAACACATATATACTAAGCACTCAGTCAGCTATATACCCTGTGCATCAGACAAAAGATGTATGCATCCCTGAATCCAAAAGATAGAATCAAGGAGATGGCACAGTCATCATCATTTGCACAGGATGCTGTTGGGGGGGGGGCAGAAGGCCAAGGCTGACACAAAGCTAGTGAGTGCATGTGAGTAAGAAAGGCAGGTAGAAATTTAAATAAATTATAACATTATTAATGAGACAAAATCAGTTGCAAACCTCACAAGTGACCCATGTACCTGCTCTGTGTGTCTGTGTCTGTATGAGCATTCAAGGTGAAACGTGTGTGTGTGTGTGTGTGTGTGTGTGTGTGTGTGTGTGTGTGTGTGTGTGTGTGTGTGTGTGTGTGTGTGTGTGTGTGTGTGTGTGTGTGCAAGAATACGTTATCCATGTTCACATAACACTAGAAGTTGATAGCTATGGTTCATTCTTAATTCTCTCCTGCACATTCCTATATTGCTTCCCCTTTTTTCTCCCCCCTGCTTGCCCTTCATTTTTCACCACTTTCCTATCTACTCTATTTTTGCATGTTTAATATAATCAAAAAACAGAATCACACACCTCAAGCCTGGCAGAAATGGCTCATAAGAAAGCCCTTTACTTTTTGTCCTCTGCATTTGCACAGAGTTTCGCATCATGCACCAATGCCAAGAGATGATGCATGCCTCTTTATGTCCTATGGTTACCTCCATGCAATGCTGCAAATGCACTGAAGGAACTCACAATTAAAGCAGAGTGAAGGCAGTACTTTGAAACATTTACTGTTACATTTATTTAGACTGTTGAATGTATAAAAATGCAAATCCATATGAGTACTGTTACATAAATCAATTAATTGATGTTCATTTTTATACAGTACTTCACTGTAGTCATTGCCTCTTACATTTACTGGAATTATCACATTTATTTATGTAATGCCATCCTGACCCATGTGCCAAAAAATTAGATTAAGCTGGATTCAAACCCTGTGTTATTTCTACTCTAAACGTGAGCTTATTGCTCTTACACCTACTGCCACAGGAAAAGCTAGGCAGGAGCTGTATTTCTTACACCCAGTATTGTCCAAAGTGCTGGTGGGCATGCCTCTCTGCATAGAATGTTTGCATGAAGAAAGATGAACCAATAGAAATATATTACTGTTTTCCTATTTAAACAGTGAACCATGTTTGCTCATCGCTTATCTCCACGCAAATGGGGAAGGCAATAACAACAGTCTACAATGTCTTAAAAGTTATACCACAACATTTACAATATAAACTGCAGTATGAACACCATATTATCCGCCAGCTGTTTCTACCATAGGTTACATGCATAAGTACAAGTTGTACTCATTAAATGTGAAACACTTTGCCATTGTATGTGCAAAGTAGTTGCTCAGCAGTGCACAATGGAAAGAGCTGATTGGTATTTATTACTATGTTTATTGTCCAATTATTCTTCATCCCATTAAAATCCATGTAAAAACATCACCAAAGGGAAGGCACTTATTAGTGGCTGAATACATATTTACTCAGACTCATGTGTCCTGCACCTATGCACTTGAAAATGGATATGTCAGTAATAGTTCCCAAATGTAACTACACTACAAAAATAAATAGCAAAACTGCATTGCTACATCATTTAAAAGCTTTATTCTGACAAGAGACAGTGAGATTGTCTTACACATCTTACTGTGGACATCAGTTCATCACAAATACAAACACACATATATTAACACTTGCATCCATGCTGTTCACAAAATGTGTGTGTGTGTCTATATGTGTGTGTGTGTGTGTGTCTGTGTGTGTGTCTGTTTGTGTGTCTGTGTGTGTTTGTGAATGTAAGTATAGAATGTACACTACATATTGAGAAACAGGTGCATATTTTTCAGTTCTGCAACATACATTCCTGACAGCTTATTACATCTAGTTAGAGGAGCTGTCTTTTAAAGTATATCTGCACATTGGAACCAAAACAGAAAATCCAAAGTCCACACTTTGCATACCACTCTCATAACAGGATATATTTGTGGCATATAATAATGATGATGATGTCAGCAGCTACAAAGAACACTATGACAAGACAAAAGCAGACTTTGGTGATGGTGCAAATATTAATTAGTGTGTTCTGCAGATAAGAACAAAATAGATATGCACAGATTAACTTACCACAATAGCCACATTGTGTTGCATCTCTACACATACGTCTGTGTGTGCATAGTCAGAAGAGTATGTGTTTGTATCATATTGTCAACAATCCAGTCCCATGGAGGACAACATTTTTTTTCACTTGTCTGTGCCTACACAGCCATTTTATGCAGGTCTTCCAACATCTTCTAACAAACATACAATGATGATGACATCCACTATAAAGTGTCAAGTAACAGTGTAAAAGTCAGACTTGTCCCATGGCACTTGTGTTAACTACTGTGTTCTCTAGCTTGTGTCATTAGTTAAGAAGGGGTTCTAATCTCACTAAATTGGTGTGTGTGCATAGTAAAAAGAACATGAGCCTGTATTCTACTGTCAACAAAAAAGTTTCATGGAGAACAATACTTTTTACAGTCGTACATGCCTACATAGCCATTTCATTTGTGTCTCCCAACATCTTCTCCCAAAAAACACTGCTAATGCCATCATCTGTAAAGTGTTGTCTGACAGTGTAAAAGCCAGACTTGTGCTGTGGCTCTTCCATCAAGTACAGTGTTCTATAGATAATTAGGTAGGTGTTCTAGTCTTACTATGGTCAACTGGTGTGTGTGTTAAGTTAGTTCACATTCTGAAGACCATTTTAGAACAGCATGTAAGACACTCCTACTACCATCTTCTTCTCACCAGACACTGCTGATGTCATCATCTATAAAGTGTTTACTGACACTATGAAAACCAGACATGTGCTGTGTTCTGTAAATAGGCAGGGGTTCTAATCTCATTATGGTCCATGTGTGTGTTTGTGTGTGTGTGTGTGTGTGTGTGTGTGTGTGTGTGTGTGTGTGTGTGTGTGTGTGTGTGTGTGTGTGTGTGTGTGTGTGTGTGTGTATGTGTGTGTGTGTGTGTGTGTGTGTGTGTGTGTGTGTGTGTGTGTGTGTGTGTGTGTGTGTGTGTGTGTGTGTGTGTGTGTGTGTGTGTGTGTGTGTGTGTGTGTGTGTGTGTGTGTGTGTGTGTGTGTGTGTGTGTGTGTGTGTGTGTGTGTGTGTGTGTGTGTGTGTGTGTTTATATTCAGTTAGTTCACATTCTGCAGAATATTTTAGAATGGCATGTGAGACACTCTTCCAACCATCTTCTTCTTAACAGACACTTCCAATCTCATTGTCTATAAAGTGCTGTCTGAAACAATAAAACCTAGACTGGTGTTGTGACTCTTGCATTAAGTATTGTGTTCTGTAGATAGTTAAATAGGCGTTCTAGTCTCCCTGAGGTCCACATGTTTGTTTGTGTTCAGTTAGTTCACATTCTGGACACCAATTTAGAACAGCAGGTGAAACTACTACTATCATCTTCTTCTCACTAGACACTGC
>NC_056728.1:522651941-522669441 GCF_019279795.1 Protopterus annectens | reverse complement strand
TCATGCAAGGCTCCCTAATATATTAAATACTGAAAATGATAACCGAGACCCCCAGAAAAAAAGACTAAAAACAAAGGAGAATACTGAATGTTAAACAATATTTTTTCCCTTTATTTTTATTTTATTTTATTTTGCAGTTTGTTTACCGGGATAGTCCATTGGACCAAGAAGAGCCTGTTTTCAATGGTGTCCCAGGGAGAAAAACTCCATGACAACAGTATAGGATAAAGACAATACATTCACACAATGCATAAAAATGTACAACTGAAGTGAAAAATACAGTTAAAAAAATAAAAAAAAATGCAGAACAGCAAGCCCCTTGCACCCCTTGATGTGGGGAACAACACCCTACCCCTCAATCTTATATATACAACAAGATCACCATACATCAGAGAATACGGAACATTCCTAGAAACAGCAACCTCAGAGTTAGTATATGTAAGTTCACATTTGTAGTCACTCAATCTCGTTACTCAGTGACTTGAAATAATGAGTCATGGAATTTCAAATGATTACCATTGTGCATTTTTCCTGATTTAGAATGGTGTTTTTTGACTCTGGGTTCATTTTTTATTCAATTCTGTTTAATCATATCATTCTACCTTTTAAGCTTTGTTACACTGGACTTAAGTACTGTCAGTAAAGTTTCCAGAATTTTCCACTTGGTGATTATCTTTGCTTGCATCTTCCATGGCCTCAGCCTATTTGAAACTCTTGTTTTATACCACAAACTGTGTCTCAATCACTGACTCCATTACTGAGTTTTCATCTCCAAAGAGACATTCCTTTCACTGGATCAACTTAGCAACATACTAGCTGTCCATTGCACTAATTAAGATCGTCATTTCTTCCTGAATACATTCAAAAGGCTTTCATTCTTTTTGAATTTTTTTGCTCCACTTCCTGATATGCTGATTTAATACACTTAAAACACTGCTGCTGTACCTCTGTATTTCTTACTTATTGGTGCCTACTACTTACTTTCATTTATGTTTTTGGATTCATTTGTTGTATAGGTTGAGATGCTACATTGCTGTATGAATGAGCTAGTCTCCTTCAATTGCATTTGTGTGACTTATTCTCATCTTTTATATTCTAATATTTCATTTTTTGTTTAATTGGAAACTTTTTTTAAATAAGCACCTTCATTAAATCACAACTAAAATACTGACTTGTACACATACATTAATGCAAAAGAAAACAAGCCATAATAACAATTTTTTTCATGCAGTATGCACATTTCAATTAACAATTATCATTCACTACAACATTACATGAATCGCTCAACTCCCTCACTCAAACCTCTCTTCTCCTTCTGAATGCCAACCTGCATGCATTGTTCCCACAGATACCATTTACCTTCATGAAATTGTCTCCCTCCCTCTTCCAATGATCCCACCTCCAGTTCCTGCACCTCTTATACAATATTCAGTACTTCAGTTACAGGTGGCCTTGAGGTTGAGCGTCACCCTCCAGCAATTGCCCTGTTGGCAGCCAGTACCATTAAACCTAGCAAGGCCCTGCCACATTCAGTTAATTTAGAGGGTCTATATTAGAAGCTTGACAACTTATCTTGTCGAACACTGAAACGTTGACAGCTAAATGGTTGAAAGCTTCAAATCGCAAATAGCCACTTACAAAAATATTTTAAATGGGAAAGAATTCCCTTGGCCATTATCGGGAATTTGTCCTTTCCCCAATGTAGAGTGATCTCGGAGTTGGTATATTTAGTTGGGGTGGGGGGCACAGCCCCCCACATCAGGGGTGTGAGGGGTAAAGGTCCCCACTTTGCTAGGGTTTGGAAGTTTATTTTAATTTGCAACGGCCAAGCAAATTTTTTCCCCGATGAAAATAAATTTGTGTAAGTGGCTGTTCACGATTTTAAGCTTTCGCTGTTTAGCTGTCGACGTTTTGACATTCAACAAGATAAGCGGTCGAGCTTCTAATGTAGATCCAATTCAGAGACCATGCCCCAGCCCAAAAGAATCATTTCCCTAGCCACAATGATTTCTGTCCTCCAACATTTCTGATAAAACACCCAGCAGGGATATTTAAAAATCTACCACTCTCACTACACCTGCTCCCATCCACCTCTCCCTTATCACCATATCTCCAGCTCCCACCACCCACCTGAGGAAAAACTCTCAAAAGTCAGCCTGTGGCACAAAATATCCATGCAAACACTCCCAAGCAAAAATCTCAAACCACCTGGAATGTGCTGCACAATAGGGAACTGCACACATAGCTATCAACTGTCCAAATTTTCACAGAATATCCAGATTTTTGCCTTATATTTTTGGTCTGCTTGTCATATAATTTGCAGTTTTGTGGCAAATTATTGAGGATTGAAGTCACTAAATAGTGAGACATTTCAGTTTCATTCTTTCCTTCAAAAAGCACACAATACCATATAACTTGTTGTTCTGACAGCTTTCTAATTTAGGAGGGCAATATTTAAACTCTGTCCCTATTTTGGGGACTTTGTCCCCCCATTATTTTCATACTGTCCAGATTTCTTGCACTAACAGCTTGAGAGGTATGCAGATGACCCTTCACTGCTCCTTGGTAAACTGCCCCCTCCTGCCACAGACCAAATTGGGTACCGTTAATCTTTTCAAGCAGCTGAAGTCAGAACTCGTCCTTTTCAATGTTTAAATGTGCGATGTCAGATTGGTTCTACGCCTGACTTCTTGTTTGTTTTTATGTTCTAACATCAGATGACTGGGTTCTTTTTTCTTTTTGATTTGTATTATTCCATGCCTTTGTTAGTATTTCACTGCTCACACTTGCAAACTTAGTTGACCAAACCTACTTTCTTTAGTTAGCTTGTACTGCTGCACCTCAGCAGATATTTGATTTACTTCCATGACAGCAGTTCAAACATTGTTTTGTGTACAACATTTACTGTTTCTCATTTTTAGTACATGTACCTCACATCCTGTTTACCAAACCTACACATGATTTTTTCTTTTTTGTACTTCATATCAATAAACCCTATTTTCATGTTTCGTGAAATTATTTTTCTCTCTTTCTTGCTCCACACAGTAATGAGATCTGTTAATTCTGTCAGGGGATCTACCCTTTCAAAATCAAAACCATTTTCTTGTTTTACTCAGAAATAAACACTCCTTTTCAAAGGATTTCACTTTTAAGAGCAGCACCTTACATCAACTCTAGTTTTACAAAAATCCTGCAGTGGTTTGGTATAGCTATTTCATCTCACACAGATTTTTGCTGCAAGTCCTTTAATATAATACAAAAAAAAAATACTTCCTTTCCCATGCTACCATTTAGCTGCCACAAAGGCCCACTGTTTTTGCTTGATTAAGTTTCTCTATGGGCATAGGGTTCCTATTCTCACAGATATACAGTTATTAATATTCAAAATTGTCTGCTCAAGAAGATATGCTTTTTATTCAGGGGTCTCAAACGTTTTCCCATAGAGTTCCCACTTCTCTTCCAACATCAAATACAATGCAGTACTATATACAGTAATAAAAAGTCTTACATAAATACAGTTTTATTACACAGTACATTTTATTAAAATATATCTACATTAATAGAGTATTCTTTCTGCAAAGGCTAGGAAATGAAGCCATTTTAAAGGAGGTCTTTATCTTCATTTCACATTTTACACTTAGCATGCAGCTTTAGTAAATTCATTGCCAGTAAAAATGCTTCAGTAAACAACCTTCTAGCCAAAACTGATAAAAACATGAAGAACGCAGATTCTCAAGTAAACATTTTGTTGTGGTCAGAAAGACCTTACAGAGATAAAAACATAGGGTAGACATTCACAGCTTAAGCACCTGAAATAATAAATCTTATTTAAATTGTACAAGGCTTGACAACCAAGGTTAAGAATGTATGTAAAACTGAAAGAAACATTTGGCAGCATTTGGTATTAAAAAAATAGACACTTTCTATACAGAAGTCAGTACAATTCAGGCCAATTCAGCCTTGAAAGTTAGAGAAGTTTAAATATTGTTTGCAGTCTTCAGTTACAGAAGTTTCAGTTTGATTCTTTACATCAGCAGTGTCATTCAAGACAGTTTCAGTTACATATGACTTTATCTCTGCTGCTACCTCCGTTGTATTTTAATGCTTACTACATGCATTTCATTTATTAAATATAAACTGCATTGATCAGACAACCAGAACATTATTGTGACTTTTATTCCTAAAAGTCAACTAATACACCCGAGGGAGCAGTTGTGAAAGTGCTTGTGTTGCATTAAACGTATACGTATTTTGAATCTGGAGCCTTGCCTGTGTCCACTTTTTGTTTTTGGATATACTGAAGAGATAAGCTGTGAGATATGGCAATTTTCAATACAACTCCCAACAGGTGGTTGGTGCTACCATAGAATAATACACTTTATCCCTGGCTTCACCTGGCAAGTCTCAATGCTGTATGAAATTTTAGACTTGCCACAGATAGCATCAATTAAGATTTACTGTTGTATAAACTTTGCCTCAGTCAGCACCCAATGAATTCCAGTGCTCTAGAAAGTTTCACTATTTGTCAGTGCTCTCCGTACACTGCAAACCTCAACCTGCTTTCATGCACAAAGTTTTCAGCATTTCATTTATTATTGATTGATTGATTTGTTCAGCAGGTAAGTGGAGAGGTCTTTTGAACCCTTTCTGTCATGACCCAAGCTAAAAGGGCAGAAAATATGTCACTGCCTTTCAGTCAACAATATTATATGCAAAATGAATATATTGCAAACTTCCAAACATAAGATCGAATGCAAATAGGGTAATATTAAAAGACAACAGTCAGAATGCATTGAGAAAAAATACATACATACAAAAGACAAGCTAAAATGTGAATAAAATACAGTGTAATCATGCATATAATGCATACATTCCTAGATACATGTGAAACAGATGCATATAAGATGCCATATTAAGAGGCTGAGAAAAGCTTATTAAAGGAATTCTATTATTCATGATATGGGATGATAAATTATGTAAAGATTGTCAAGGTGGCAGTTGCAGGTAGATTTAATAAAAAGATGCTCTTTAAGTGCATCCTTGAAGCTTTTAATAGTTTCAAGACTTTTGATGTTTGTAGGCAGGTGGTTCCAGGTAGCAGGTCCATGTCTAGAGAAGGTTGTCTCACCTACAGTAGTTTTAAATTGAGGGTATACTAGAGAGAAACTGTTGTTCTGTGTACTTCTGAGTACATAAGGGTTATTTTGTAAAGGTAGTTTCAATTCTAAAGAGGAGCAGCAGCCGTATTTTAGCACTTCACAAATTAGAGTTCTTAGAAAAAAAGTGGCCCTATGAGGTATTGAAACCATTTGGAATTTTTTAACAAATTGCAATAGTGTATCTGGGGGCCTGCTAATAGAATGAATCTGCAGATTTTATTCTGAGGAGTATGTGTTTTGTGATTATTGTGGGCTGAACGCAAAAATATTTTTACCAATGGCCCTGCGAGTAGTGGGTAAAAGTCGACTGATCTTGTAACACAGTTTTAATTCCGCACGGACTTTATTATCCACAGAATCTGTGTATGTGGTACAGGAAAGGGAAGTGTTGAGTATTAGGCCCAGTTACCTCTGTTCAGTGACATTAGGTGTTCTGTTCCCATTGCGATCTGTTAACAGAATAGGAGGAATAGTGGGTAATTACTTGGCTGAGGCAAAGGCCATGACATTGGTATTCTTTGGGTTAATTAGCAATTTGTGTACTTTTCCGTTAATGGGACAACACTCCTCGGCTAACGTAAATGTTGGCGAGAAATGTTTATGGAGAAGTACCGTTAATCTTAGCCTAACCTATCCTATTTTTAAAAGGCCTTTTTTCCCCATGTATGCCTCACAGCACTACTAATGTTAACAGACTGCCCCTAACAAATCCAGACATGTTTGGAAATAGGAGCATTTATCTTTTTTTTTTCATGATATAACATAAATCACACCAATCACAGGTCTGTATTTTTCAAACTCGTTTGCCCCCATTGTCAGTGTGTGCCCATGTACAGAAATGCCTCACAACATTACAGTATGGGCTCAGATGTAGGTAGGTAGAATATTGCAACAGTACCAAATGAATGGTTATATTACATGAGATTGGGTTTCACTGACATGTTTTCCCCCTGTCTTGTCACTTCATACTCCTACCGCTCAACTTCTTAATGCAAGAACTGTGGACAAAGTCTCAAATGATATGTGTGGGGTGCCAAAAAAATAGGGACAGGTTTTTAATCTTGGTGTCAAAAACCTGAAATCCATTATTGTGCTAACTGTCTTTCCTAGCAAAGTCAAATGTGTGGCATTCTTCAGTAAGTGCAATCGTCAGTGATTTGCCAGAAAACCACACAGTCTTTAGAAGGCTCAACTGAAAAATGTGACGTGTCCTTGCCATACAAGCCACCCTTGAGATATTCTGATTGGGGGTGCTTGCTTGTTAGAAACACATTTCTGTAGACATTATCACCTGATGTTGACTAACACAGAAACGGCAAAAGTTAGGGAGACACATCACCACATTTGCTTTTGCCGAGGAGTGTTGCCCCATTAACGGAAAAGTACCGAAATTTGTTAGTAGTAGACCAGGTGCATAACTGAGTGAAACTGTCCTGTAACTTGGTTTGCAGTTCACAGTGGCCAGCACTGGATTGCAAGAACATCATATTTTCTACATAAATTAGAAGATATATGAAAAGATTAAGAGAGAAATTAGAGGAAAGAAAAAAACTTCCACAAGAAAAACTGTCAGAAGTTTCAAATGCATATTTGTGTTCATTTATATACAACAGATCTATAAAAAGCACTATATCGACCAAGAAACCTTCGACCATCTGGAAAAAGAAGCAACTGTGGAAGTGTGAAAATATAAAGAACAAAATCTAGAGACTTTTGAAAGGTATAAAAAAGAAAAATGGACATGGGACAGAAAGAGAAATCGGATATGGTGCAATATTTATCCAAAGGAGAAAGCAAAATTAAGCAACACAAAAAAGCTAGACCCAAATTGATTCAAACAGAAATATAGGCAAAGGCATCCAGAGATGGAAAATTTCGCAATAAAAAAATAAGATCACAAAGAGGGAATGTAGAACAAAAGATTAGTAGAGTAGAATTAAAAAAAATAGAAGCTGAAGTTATGGAATACTTGCGAAGTGAAGGATTTAGTGTAGAAAGTCTAACACAGGTTATATCATAGCATAATGGAATAACAAGTCCCCAAAGTAAGGAGAAACGGGAGGAGCAAGAGACATCTGAAGAAGAAATATGAACCTGGAAAATAAAAAGAAATTTAATATGGTGCAATATTTACGCAAAGGAGAAAGCAAAACTAATCAATACAAAAAGAGCAGACTACAAAAAAGCATTTGACAGTATCCTACATTCATGGATATAAGAGTGCTTAAAAATGTATAAAATACACCCTATACTGATTGATTACATTAAGCCATGTTACAGGACAAACTCTCTTTGTCACCGTTGTTCTTTTGTTTTGCCCTTAACCCATTAAGCTATTACTTAACAGATTGGGTCATGGCTACAATCTGGCTCCCAGAAAATAAAGTGTAAAGACTTCTCATCTTCTTTTTGTAAATGATATAAAACTGTATAATTCATCAGATCATCATCATCTTCTTTTGGCTGTTCCCATTAGGGGTCGCCACAGCGGATCACCTGTTTCCATTTCTTCCTCTCCTCTGCATCTTGCTCTGTCACACCAACCACCTCAATGTCCTCTCTTACCACATCCATAAACCTTACCTTAGGCCTTCCTCTTTTCCTGTTACCTGGTAGCTTCATCCTTAGCATCGTTTTCCCAATATTCTTAGCATCCCTTCTCAGCACATGTCCAAACCAACGTAATCTTGCCTCTCTGGCTTTGTCTCCAAACCTTCCAACCAGGGCTGACCCTCTAATATACTCATTCCTAATCCTGTCCAACCTCATCACACCCATTGCAAATCTTAACATCTTTAACTCTGCCACATCCAGCTCAAACTCCTGCCTTTTTGTCAATGCCACTGTCTCCAACCCATATAACATAGCTGGTCTCACTACCCTCTTGTAGACCTTCCCTTTCACTCTTACAGGTACTCATCTGTCACAAATCACTCCTGACACTCTTTTCCACCCACTCCATCCTGCCTGTACTCTCTTCTTCACCTCTCTTCCACACTCACCATTACTCTAAACTATTGACCCCAAGTATTTAAACTCATCCACCTTCGCCACCTCTACTCCTTGCATCCTCACCATTCCTCTACCCTCCCTCTCATTCACACACACATATATTCTGTCTTAGTCCTGCTGACCTTCATTCCTTTTCTCTCTAGGGCATATATCCATCTCTCCAGGGTCTCCTCCGCCTGCTCCCTACTATCACTACAGATCACAATGTCATCTGCAAACATCATAGTCCGCGGGGACTCCTGTCTGATCTCGTCTGTCAACCTGTCCATCACCATTGCAAATAAGAAAGGGCTCAGAGCTGATCCTTGATGTAATCCCACCTCCACCTTAAATGCATCCGTCACTCCCACCGCAGACCTCACTGCTGTTACACTACCCTTGTACATATCCTGTACCTCTTACATACTTCCTTGACACTCCCGACTTCCTCATACAATACCACAACTCCTCTCTAGGCACCCTGTCATATGCTTTGTATAATTCATCAGATGAAGAACTGAAAGCAAAACTGTACTCCTCTATAGCACCCTGTCATATGCTTTGTATAATTCATCAGATGAAGAACTGAAAGCAAAACTGTAAGGGGTCAAAATTTTTTCAGATGATTTAAGAATGTCATTTGGTCTTGATAAAAGTGAAAAAGCAACCTTTAAAGCAGGATAGCTGTAGAACCAAGAAAACATCAGTCTGGGACAAGAATATGATTTAAAAGAATGTGAGCAAGAGGGAGTGTATACATATTTGGGAAATGAAGAAGGACCAACAATAAAACATGAACAAATGTGAATAAAACTTAGCAAGGAATATTTTAGAAGATTTAAATTAATATTGAAAACAGTGTTGACATCTAAGAATAACATCCAAGCTATAAATCAATTTGCTTTTCCTGTCCTAACTTTGGAGTGATTGACTGGCTCCAAAAGGTGTTGGATAGGTTGGACAGGAACACGAGAAGAATGTTTCATGCTCATTAAATGATTTGTAAAAATCAGTGCATACCAAGATTATATATTCTCCATTCCAAAGGAGGTATGGGCTTCCTTGAAATTGATTACATGTACAGATCTGTAATCATGGGACTGCATACATGACTGCTTACCTCATAAGATCAAAATGCAGTGAAAGCTTTGAAACATGAGGACAATAAGTCTATGATGACTTCTCTGCTAGTTTAGCAGAAGCACATCAGTGGCAAGCAGAAATGGAAATCATACCAGAAGTAGATAAAAATCAGGTAGCAACTGAATGTGTCAAAAAACAAAAGAAAGAATATAAGGTAAAGGATCAGATGAGAAGGCAACAAATGTGGAAAAAAGATAAATATAGTTGCAAGTATAGAAAACTCTTGTAACAACCTCATGTTGATCAGGGTCAAATACAGGAATAGTTGATGGGAGGTGAATTTAACCCAAAAGTCAAAAGGTTTATATTGGCAGCCCAAGATAGTGGACTACTTACACGTTGGTTTACAAAGTCCATTGAACATGTGGGAGAAACAAATATAGGTTTTGTAAAACAGAATTGAAAACAGTCACACATCTTGTTGCTGATTCTGATATACTAATGGCAGAAGGACAGTATACTGAAAGGCATAATATGTGGCAAGACTGTTGCATTGGGGATTGTGCAAACATTTCAATATTAATTTTAATTAGTAGCTGAAAAGCACTGGAAACATGAGCAACAAAGCATTATAGAAAATGATGAAGTTTGTATCACATGGGGTCACCCATTACCAACAGTTCAAAAAATAGACATGAGAAAACTATATACAGTAGTCCATGAAAAGAAGACAAAAGTATCACTGATCATTGAAATTGCTCCACCCAGTGACTATAGTGTCTTACGTACAGAGAGACAAAAAGTCATCAAAGACCAGAATTTGTAGGGAGAAATAAAGGCAATGTGGAAGAAGGATACCCAGACTGTTCCAATAGTAGTAGGAGTAACGGGTCTTATAAAAAATAATTTACAATCATACTTAGATATGTTACTGATACATGTAATGTTGTACAAATTGCAGATGGAGTCATTACTGGGCACACTGAGGGTGCTGCAAAGATCATGTCGGGCTAACATTAAAGACTGAAACAATACTAATTTCATGATTTTTAATCATACTTTGACTTAGAAACAAGGTACATTCCCATCACTGTATTAGAAACCCAAAAGACTTGGAGGAATTAAACCATTATTAAAGATTTGGTGAGTCTAACGGGAGATCATTACCAAAGAAAGAGAAGTAAATAGGACCCAGCATAAAACCTTGCGGTACATCTATGTTAGGTTAAACAGCAGTAGAGGATGAGACATTGCTATGGACTTCCTATGGAAGGTTTTGTCTTTTAGTTTTGTCTCTAAGTTGAGTATTTTGAGTTTCTTGAGAAGAAGTGAATGGTTGACTATTTAAAAAGCACTTGTCAAATCAACAAAAGACCAGCAGTAATAAGTCTCTCATTCAGGCTGCAATAAATGGAGTCAGTGGCCGTTTCCACTGTTACAAGACACCTGTTGCAGAATCCCAGATTCTTACTCCAAATTATTTTCAGTAACCTATTAAAATTTTGCTTTGAACATGGCAGAGTTTATCAGCTTGACACTTAAGAACTGATTACTCAGTTTTATTTTTATTGCAAAAGTTCAAGCTGATGTTTCTTTCATTTCAAAACACAGATAATTTACAGGTTATAGGTTACTACTAAGCTAACTACCCTTGTGGGCCATTTTAAGCCTAGCCAATCACCCCATGTGAGAATCAAACTCTACACCTTGTGTTTATAAGGTAAAAACATTAACAACTAGGCCACTCCTTGAACTTCTGCATCAGCACTACCAACATAAAACAGAAATACTAATGGGTTTATTCAGTGAAAAAAATAACTTTGCACCCTTTTAGAAATATCACATGACTGACACAACTTTGTTAGTATTTCTAAACTGTTACAGAAATATGATACCATTATTTCTAGAAGTACTTTACAAATTGCTTAGACTTAAGAATTTAAACTGTAGCGAAACAATCCAATGTCAGTATTTCCAGTGCAGTTTCATAACAGTCTGATGTTTGCTCTCAAAAAAAAAAAAAAGAGAGAGAGAGAGAGAGAGAGAGAGAGAGAGACAGCAATACTTTTTTGAGGTAAACCACAATGCACACACTCCGCAATTGTTTGACTTATTTTCTTAGAAAAGACAGGCCCCGGAATTCAACAAGCTTCCGTACAGGAACAGCTTACTCCTGCATGGAAGGGACCATTCCTGTACAGCATGGCAGCGCACCATGCATTTTCATGAAGGCACGCTGCTGTGCTGTAAAACGGACACAGATCTGTGTACAAGTGCAGGTGGTGTGGCTGAGAGCAGAGCTTTCAGAATACACACGCCCCCTGCACTCCAGAATTGCCATTCAGCAATTTAAAATGAGCGAGAATGCTCGTAACACCCCCAACCTATCAGGGTAAGAAATGTGGACAAAGCCCTAAGGGACAATCATCCCGACCAAGCCATAAACTTGATAGAATGACAAGTTTAGCATAAGCACATAGCGCACACCTCCCAACCCATCAGAGTAAGGAATCTGGACAAAGCCATAAGGGACAATTGTCCCTACAATACCAGAAAGTTCATTGAATAACAGGTTCAGCATAAGCATGGATATTCTGAAGGATACAAATTAAAAAACACAACAAATACATATTTTTTTACATATACAATAAACTCTAAGCATAGCTGCGCAGGTATGCCTGTTGCTTAGCTACACTTAGCCCAGCTGAAACAGCAGGATAAGTTAAAAAGCAGTAGACAAGTAGCATAACAATAAGTACAATAGTGTAGTGATTAGAGTGTATGACTTGCAGGTAGTCATTTGTGGTTCGACTCTCACTTCTGTTTTGTATGTCTAAACATTACAATTGTATTTATTTTTTTATATTTATGTTAGAAACAACTTATTTTTCTCAACCAGAGTAGTGTATTAGGCTCAGTTGTGAGGTGTCATTGTAATAAAGTAGTGAAACCCCCATATAAACACAAGTGCCCCATACAGTATAGTCACACAAGAATAAATTAATTACAACACATTGGGGGATGTCAGGAAAGGTAAATAAATCTATATTATGTAATGAATGATGAATCAATTCCATACAGGTGGTAGACCAGTATAATAAATCACAAGCAATGCTAAGAACTGCACAGCTATGCTGACATGGTGTAAGATTGCGTACTTATGAATACTAAGCAATGAATAGCCCAGCTAAGTGGATTTGCCCATTGATAAGCAATGCTGAACCTGCCCCTTTAAACACTGCCAACCTTAGCAAAGCAGGTTTACCCGTAGCTTAGCTTAGCTCAGCATATTCAAAACCGTCCAATCACGGCAAAGGGTGTGAAATCAGCCCTATTTAAACTTTGCAGGCGGGAATACAGCTCAAAACCAGTGGCAGCTCTCCACTGTAGACAGTATGGCAGGTGTTGGAGAGGGCATGCTCTTTCGGGCACAGCGCTGGGGCATACAGGAGTCCAAGGTCGTGGTAGAATACCTGGTAAAAAACCATGACATGAGACTGCTGCAGGACCAGTACCAGGGCTCCCAATATAAAGTGGAAGCCTTGGAAAGTCTCGCTCATGATCTCACCAGTGCCACTGGTATCCCTTGGACTGGTGAGCAGGTCCAGCATCACTATGCTGACTTGAAACAGAGGAAGAGGGAGGCCCTGGAACAGTGGGTCCAAGAATCCAGACAGAGGGGAGATGTCCCAGCAGTGTGTAAGTATTCATAGCAATAACTGTTTACCAAAGCCTAGCCTGTGTATGTGATGGATAGGTATGCCGAAATGTTTCTCTATTTTCATTACAGCTCCAGCTGAGTGGCCTGTGAATCAGAAAGCCCAGGCCAGTAGGTTGAAAAGGCTATGTTGTGAGGCTGGTGAGTAACAATCCTGCTTGTAGTAGTCATACCAAATAAATATAAAGGAGTAAAATGTCACCTGACAATATAAACAATGTGTATGGTTTGTACTGAATAAACCAGACAATATGACAATAGGAGTCCCATATAGGTCATATTTAAATAAAAGTGTAACTGCCTGGCAATGAAGTTGTAAATCCTGGACTGGCTGTGTTTACTCTGGTATTGTATGGCCTCACATGTTGTATTCACCAAGATCTGATATCCGAATAGTACTGTTGTGTTAACCACTGTTTCTCACACTGTGCTACATAAAAAATATGTCTAGGAATGTCTATATAAGAATGTTGTAATTACAAGGTCAGATTGTACAACCAAGAGAGACTTAAACAGAAAACACTGAAAAAAGAAACCGCAGTTTTTCAATAGCTCACTCTGATGAAATGCAAATTTTTGTATTTTTAGTAGACAACAGTCATGGTTTGAATCCTGGGATAGGTAATAAGCTGTATGCATAATCATACCTCTCAACTGTACAGATTATCATAGAATGTCCAGATTTTTGGCTCATATTTTTGGCCTGTACCACTTTTTTTCTGGCAAATCACTGGGATGATCTCAGGATTGAAGTCACTAAATAATGACATACATTTGAGTTTCAGACTTCAAATCCTTCAGAAAATGTATATTAAAACAAATGCTGTTACTCTAGCAACTCTCTAGGTTTATAAAAGCAATATGTAAAATATGTTACTATTTGTACCCCCATTTTGTCAAGCTTTGTCCAGATGTTTTGCATGAAGAGGCTGAGAGATATATGCATAATTTTAACTAGGAATCTGGGAATATGTATAGAAACAATCAGGTAGTGTTAATAAACATTCCCTCCACAGGTCTACTAGGTAAGAGATGTAGAATTTAGCTATAAGACAGTTGATGTATACACTGTGTACAAACATACGACTGCCCAAACCAAGGCCGTAGAGTATTGTAATAATACCTGTAGAGTAATGATTAGAGCAATGATCATTAAGGTTGTGAGTACTGCAAGGATATACAAGTTGTTAAGTGACATCTCTCTCTCTCTCCCCCTACCACATCTGCAGAAATAATCTAAACATACCAATCAATGGGTATGTTTTACACCAAACTTACTGTTGGGACATATGTACTATTGTTCAACAAATATTGTTTCTATGTAATGTTCTATGTTGAAATACTATCATTGGTGGTCTGTTGCTATCAATGCAACCTGCATGCAGTTGTAATGGCCACTGTGGTTCCATATATGCATGTGTTCTGTTTGCTAGGTAACTGTTCCAAATCATTTTTTTGTGTTAGTGGGAATATCTATGCATGCTGGTATAACTAATCTGGGACTGTGTTGACTATTACTAACCCACATATGTTCTAAAACTGGAACACCATAGCACATTTGAGAAGGCTGGTCCTAGTGGACCCACCTCTTCCACCTCATCTGGCCGTGGCACCAGGCCCCAGCACATCTGGGACCCACCCCAGGATCTCCTCATCTGCTGGTCCTGCACCACCTTCGTGTGGAACCACCTCAGGGGATGGGGCCTGGACAGGATCCCGTCACCCTAAGTCAGGTCCAAGTATTGGTGCATAGTGAGCTCTGAAAGGAGTTTGGAGATCTGCTATGCCAGCTTGAGGGCCACATGGCACAATTAGAGGGTCAGCCTGCCCCTCCTGTTCAGCCCCCTGTACAGCCACCTTAAGGGCCATGAATGTGCAGTGGTGACTGCCCATGGTTGGGGACCTCAGTCTCACTGTTTCCATTTGTGGGCTCATGGTCTTCCGATTTCCAAACACCCCTCCCCATCCAAGGTGTTTACCCCCCACATGTGTCATATACCACCCCTGTATGATGTCTTGTCTGTCTTGATTGTCTTCCTTCGCAACCTACCTCCCCAAATATACCTACTACCCTTCCCCAACATTCCACTCACACCTTAAAAAAAGGGCAATCTGTTCCCAAAAAAAAAAATCTTGTCCCATACAAAGCTGTCCATTTCGCATGCGTGTCTACTGGACATATGTAATCTTGTCTAATTGGCTTCACAACACATTATTGTTGTCCTCACCCCACTCTCAGGGGTTTGAGTGTCTAAATTTAACTCTAAATTCAGTACATGTGCACAGCTGTTGCTGTAGAAGAAACATACAGCTATGGATCTTCCCTACACCCATCCTGCACATCCCTAGCTACTTTCCCTATTGTTTTTCCTTCTGCATGCCCTCTTTTTTCACCACTTTCCTATCACCCCTTTTTATTTTCTTTTAAGGAAATTAGCACAGGGGTAAGCGGGAGCAAGCTGTTTTAAACAGCAGTAAGTGTGTTTGCGCATGCTTGTGCATTGCTAAGCTAAGCCTACACAGATTAAGCAAGTATTGGTTTCACCGTGTTTTAGTAATGCTTAGCTCCATGCAAACCTGCACAAACCTGCTTGCAACTGCTTAAAACTGCTTTAATCACCCTGTCACCATCAGCCACTTAATTTGTCCAGCAAAAAAATAATTACTCCTATCCAGTCTTGAACCCAAGACTATTAACACCATAGTCAGAGCAATGTACAACTACTCCATCTGAGTTCTACTCCTAATTTCTTTTTTTTTTTTTAAATATCATTGAAGACAGGTATAGAACACTGTTGAACCAGTCATGTTTATAATATATAAATATAAAAATATGGATTTGTATGGTGATAGATACAAATGAAACGTGTATACATCACATATCTGTAGCTGTACATATGAACTTAGATATATAGAATATGTACATATATATCATAAAATTATATATATATGTACAGATATAAAAAAATTATATGGATATTTATTTATTTATTGGCATTTTTTAACCGTGAAAGTCCACTGGGCACTGGACCCATTTTCATTGAGGCCCAGGGAGAAAAGCTCCACAATTAACAATACAACAAAACTTATACAGTTAGATTACAGATCTGGGGAGATAAGGATCCGCAGTTTTAAAACAAAACAAGTGAATACTACAGAAAAGTATACAATTGCAAAAGCAGATGTTACGTACATTATTCAGCAAGCTTCAAAATTACAGTTAAAAAAAAAACTACAACACAGAAATTATATACCTTGTGATGGACAAATAATAAGGTCTTCTATTACTTGAGTAAAGATGAAATGAGAGGTGTTACAGGGTAGGGTGTTTGTTTAGTCAGTTATCTGTTTAAGGGGGTTTACACTTTATATTACACGTACAGCTTGGATTTTGTAACAAGTAGGTTTTAGTGCAGTTTTAAAGGGCTTTGGGGAGTCTAGCTGGGTAATGCTGGAGGGGAGGGGATTCCATAGTTTGGCGATGTTGTATGAATATAGGTATGCTTCTGCTCTCTTGTTAGGCTTGGCTACATGTAATAGGGTTTTCTCAAAAGAGCGGAGGGATCGCGTAGGGATATATGTGTATAAGATGGATTGGAGAGCAGGGCATCTATCAGGTTGAAAAATTAATTTATGGGCCATAGAGAGTTGAGTGAATTGGAGGTAGTGGTGGAATTCTAGCCAGGATAGGTCTGAGAGAGCGGTACAGTGGTGTGAGCGGGTGGACAATTTTGATGCAGATTTTGCTATTTTATAGTAGCATTGTTGTAGTTACTACTAAGTGATGTATGGAGGTTGCTGAAAATGGGACTACCATACATAAGAGTTGGAATGAGCAAAGTATTTGCTAGTTTGTTCCTAGTTTGCTTATCAAGGTATAGTTTATTCTGGTATAATTTGCCTAGTTTGAAATGGGTCTTCTTTACCGTGTTCAATATATGTTGTTCAAAGGAGAGTTTGTTGTCGATAGTAATTCCTAGTAGTTTTGTGAATTGTGCCTATTTGATGGCTGTTTTGTTATGAGAGAGGATTTTGAATTCTGTAGTTGGAGGTTTTGATGAGAATAATAACAGTTTTGTTTTTTTGGGGGAAGCATTAATTGAGAGTCATTCAGACAGTTTTCTATAGATGAGAAAGCATCTTGGGTTATTTTTTGGTGGTTAGTGAAATCATGTGAGGATGAGATGATAGCTGGATCATCTGCATACTGAATTAGTATGCTGTCCTGGGAGGCTTTATGTAGATCATTAATGAAAATGTTAAAAAGTATTGGTCCTAATATGGATCCTTGTGGGACACCTGTGTTGTTTACTAAGAAATCAGATAGTTGATTTTGCCATCTGACTGATTGTTGTCTGTTGTTTAGGTAGGAGGAAAACCAGGTTATTACAATATGGGAGCAGCCAAGTTTCTGTAGGTGTTGTAAAAGCTTAGGGTGAGATACAGTGTCGAAAGCTTTTAAAAGGCCAAGCAGGATTACAGAAGTGGATAAGCCAGTGTCAAGAGCTTTGTTCACTATGTCACTAAAGGAAAGTAGGGCTGAGGCAGT
>NC_056728.1:522596941-522641941 GCF_019279795.1 Protopterus annectens | reverse complement strand
TGAATCCATATACACACATCACCATCACAGCTAGGGCATCTCCGTAACTACACATACCACATCTGCACAGGCCATTTAATGAACAAACTCCTAACCCACACACATGATGTCTACAAAACAGCTCAGCCTAGGCCTCTGGCATACCCACACAACATCCTGTGCATATAATGATACATGTGCCACATCCCTGTCATCCATACCATCAATGTAGGGACATGCTAATATGGTTCTGATGCACAGGGTGTATGTATGACAGTTGACCAATGTAATTCTTTTTAAAATGTTGTCAACTGGAATGGTTCATGCTTACACATCAGGGTGTGTAGCTGTCCAGGCATTATACATTATTGCTGTTATTAACACTGACTGAATGTGGTCTCTATAATGTATTCTGTTTGTGTTCCAGGTGTCTGTGTGTCAGGCGGATGTTGGTCTTCTGTCCTTTCCTATAAGGGGTGTGGCACTGTGGTAACATATTGACTGTGTCATATCCTGGGTACAGCTAAACACAAACAACAGGTCTGTATAACAGTTACTACATGTGCCACATGGCTGATAGGTCTGAGGGGTTTATACAGGTGAGTGCATGGTGGCTGATGTAAGCAGCTCTTCTACAGTGGACAATGGTAAGTGTATTGTGGGGCACACACCAACTGTTTGTGAATAACACATGCACACAGGCTTTTGTGTTGATGCAATACACAGAGAATACTGTTCACATGGATGTACTTCACTATGCAGAGAACTCATGTTGGCATTTGTAATTCCACCAAGACCAAACTGCCAGAACATCACATCAGTAAATAATCAGCACACCAAATTTAATTTCATTGCAAATGGTACTGGCAGGGTATATGTCCTTTTCCCCAATGTACTGCAATCCTGGAGTTGGTATACAGAGTTGTGCTGGTGTGGGAGGAACAGCCCCCCACATTGCAGTGTGTGGGGTGGCGTAGAACCACACATAGTGTGATTAACAACTACTTAACCTCTTAACATGAACTGGACAGTATAACAGCACACTAAGTGGGGGCACACTCACAACAATACCTCCAATGTGGGTGGCTGTGCCCACAACAACCACACCCAACTATGTATTCCAACTCCAGTGTCGCTGTACAGTTGTTAAAAAGGCATTTACACATCCACTAATATTTTTGATGGAATGATGTTCCACAAGATGATTGCTTTGCAATGTTAACATTTGCCAGTTAGTTCTCGGACAGATGATCTCCTGGGAAGTATATTTTCTGCAAAATGAAGTAGATCCCTTCAGATACATGCACACTTACTTGGCAACACTGAGGTTAGAACCCCTACATAGATACTTATTGCTACTAATGTGTTTTGCCTTACTTACACACACCAGAGAGCTTGTAGGGTGAGATGTATCCCAAAATTCCTGTAAAGTGAACAACATCACCAGGCCTTGGACAGTTTGGTAGAGGGAGATGTACTGGGTGTTAATCGACAATACATAGTATAATATGCTGGCATATACACATTGACAAACACATACAGTCATAGTCACATTTGACAGACCTGTGTTTAGAAGTGCTGACTACCTTGTCAGTGAGTCCATACTGTTACAGAGTTTGTGACCCCAGCACATGCATCATTGGCCTGAAGAGTGTCATCAGTTACCTGTATGGTTGACTGTCACAGCAGTCCTCATACAGTGGACCTTGGGACATGTACTGGGGGTACCATGGTGTAAAGACAGTATACACAGCACATCCACCCCACATTGGATATTGCACTCACTGAAATCCATACAAATGCTCTGACATACCCACAATCACACAATGACCAGGACTGCAATACAAACCCTTGTCTATCTAATTATTGCTACTACAGGGATATGCATTTATTGCACACACCACAGAGATAGCAGGCTGAGGATTTTGTCATGGCTCTCCTAATATCAGCAACATCAACATCCCTTATAATGTATGGCAAGGTTTAGTGTATTTGGAGTATGTGGCCTCAGAATGCTGTCTTCTACAAATATGCACACTCACACACAATTGCACACACATACACACACAAACATACTCACATTTGCCAGGAATCAGAGGGTAACCCACAGCTATCTACCCATCTGTAGGACACCCACTGTTATACCCAGTAATGCACATAAACACATTTGTCAGTACTGAGGTGCATAGGTGTAGGTTTTCCTATGTGTGTACCAGGCTAGTGTCCAAGAAGAGAAAAGAAGAGTAGGGCATGTGCGTACACTGGTATCATGGCACCTGATATTTGTCAGCAGGCCATCTATCAACCGATGCCACTTGAGTGATCCACAGAGAGACAGTTACATTCAACATCCACTCATCTGGTTTTCTCTTGAAGAGGGCCAATGAGGTGCTCCACTTAACATGTATGCAACACATATTGCATAACATGGCCTGTGTCTGGGTTGGGACCAGTACCCAAACATGTTCTGTTGACTGTGGTAGTCTGGTTGAGGTATCCATGGCATTTGGTGCATACAGACTGGGGTTTCCTAGCTGTGGCATGCATAACCCAGATGGGCAGACATGTCAGTGTCAGTCAATCAGAGATTTCCTATAAGCAGCCAAGATGAATGCCTGACATCTGTACATCTGTACAGAGGGCAAACAGACAATAGATAAGCAACAGGCTATGCATTAGGATGAATGTTTTGACAGATCGACATCTGAGACTGATAGAATGCAATTACTACATTACAGCAGTCCTCAATGACATGTCCATAAAAACATGGTAGTCTACAGTTACTATCAACATAGCAGATCAATATCCACTAAGAGATACATAAACACATACAGCTCAAACACCAACATGATAGTACTCAGAGTCCAGCTTTGAATGCAGGGTGTATGGTTCCAGTACTACAATCTGCAATCTACTCTTACTTGGAAAAGCACTGTTAAAAGTAGTAACCTAATTATACCAGACATGCAAGTGTGCCTGCATATCATCTGGGATATTACCCAAGTATGAAACACATACACAGAGAAAGGATTGTGGTACTGCACATGTATACTCAGGTGCCCCATACAATTTACTCATACTGTAAAGACAGCACATAGAAACATGTTATGTAAATGGACTTAATGGTAAGCCTAAGTAATAGTACACTATATGGACTGTGTGAACAAAAGCCATCATCATGTTTGCCACTCACACACTAACCCTACATATACTGGCCCAATTCACAGCGAAGTCTGATGCCTGACTGTGGTATGGGACATGTGTCAGTGTGGCCCTACAAACATATAGGCTGATAGGGTATCAGAAACTGGAGCAGCATGCAACGTCAGATAGAACAGGACCAATAACAATGACATCTACCCCAGTCTGTACACAGGCCAAATAACATATTGACAATACACTGCTACATAATACAGACACTCTGTCAACAATCACCAAAAGTACACAGACCTCATTACTGTATAGATTACACAGAATGTCCAGGTTTTGTCCTCAAATATTAGGCCTGCTATACATTACATGTCTGGCAGTCTGATATATCACTGGCTTGATATCAGGAATTATGTCAGTAAATAATGTATACGGTACATATCTACTTCTCACTGCATGACATATGAAGAAAGGGTGGCAGACTTGGGTGACAGAAGCACAAACACATGGCCAATACTGACATATTGCAGTTATAAACTGAGAACATTTGCTGGTGTAACAAGGTTTGTAGTGATATATCCCTTCTGAGGGATATGAAGTCAGTAACACACATGGATGTTACCATTTACTGACTACAAACATCAGAGTATGCTACTGCATTTATAAAGACAGAAACTATGTGAGTAACACACCAAATCTGAGACCCCAACTCTGGCCAGTCTGCAAATAGCCCTACAGTTTTCTCAACCACATAACACTGTCACGTCAGACTTTAAAGCATGCAGAACAGCCATATCCACACTAACCCTGTTAAACCAACATTACTTTGAATGTAGAACGGCAATACTTATATTCTGTCTCCATGTCTGGAACATCCCCCTCCAGTTTGTTGGCCTGCTTGCACAGTGTTTATTGTAACAGGTATTACCAACTAACCTCTGTGATTCTGTTTGTCAGACACCCACATGAAGTCCTGCTGACAGTGAAGGAAAAGAGCCAACACCCACTTTCAGTGCTTAGTTATAGCAGTGTATTTCCATGCAATTGGCTATAGGAATGATAGTACAGCTGTTCCACATGTAATTAGCAAGTGGGGGACTCCAATTCATGCACAGGCCATCAGCTGATCATGAGCATTACCTACCAAAGTCAAGCTACTGCCTATGCAAAACAGATGCATTTTTCCACATCTAATGGGGGGGGGGGAGACAGAGAGAATGAGAAAAAGGAAGATAGAAAGAGCCAAGTATGTTTGTGTATGATCTGTGGGTGGAGAGATGTCTCTGGGTATTATAATGGTTGCCTATATATACATTGATGGCTGTGGATTGTCTACAAAAACCTCTATGGTTTTTAACAACTGTTGGCCTTGTAATGTGACATTGGGATATATGGGTCCTCAATATAAAAACGTAGCAAAACCTGCCCTGCAATGGATCATGTTATTACACAATCACACCTACACCCACACAGCACACACACATTTGCCAGTACTGAGTTTCAACCCCCTACCTAGCTATATACTGCTATGACAGTGTTATGCATTTATCACACGCACCACAGCGATTACATGTTGGATAGTTGTCCAAAGGTATCTTTGAAGGTGAGTGACATCAGCAGCAGGGCTAAAGGAGGGGTATGGGAAGTGCACTAGGTGTGAAAGTCCACAAAATAAGGTATCATCAAAGACACATACACAAACATTTTCACAGTTGCCAGGACCAGGATTAGAACTCTTATCTAACTAGTTTTCTACACTATGGTATTATGCAGTTATCACAAGTGCCACAAAGCTTATATGCTGAAGAGCCCTCCAAAGGTATCATTGAAGGTGAGTGAAATCAGCAGCAGAGAAATGTAGAAAGTTTGTATGTCAACAAAAACAGGTGTCTTCAAAGACACATACACTCCCACACACATTTTTACAGTTGCTGGGATTAGAACTCCTACCTATCTAGCTTGCGACATTATGGCATTATGCAGGTATCACATGTGCCACAGAGCTTACATGTTGGAGAGCTGTCCAAAGGTATCTTTGAAGGTGAGTGACATCAGGAGCAGGGCTAAAGGAGGGGTATGGGAAGTGTAGTAAGTGTGAATGTCCAATAAATCAGGTGTCACAAAGACACACATACTCTCACACACAAACATACACATTTTCACAGTTGCCAGGTTTAGAACTCCTATCTAACATGCTTGCTACACTATGGTATTACCAGTTATTGCACATGCCACAGAGCTTATGGGTTTAGATTTTGCCAATGGGTTATTTCAAGGTGACTGCCATCCATAGGATAGCTAAAGTAGGGCAATGGAAGGTGTAGTGAGTGTGACTAGCCATAAGATCCTTCTTCTCTAAACAGACACACACACACACACACACACACACACACACACACACACACACACACACACACACACACACACACACACACACATGCACACACAGTTTAACAGTCACCATGTCTGAGATTAGAAATCCTACCAACTAGTTTACTACACAAAAGTATTATGCAGTTATCGCAATCATCACATAGCTTATAGGTCTGAGACTTTCCCAAGGGGTTATTCAAGGTGACTGACAGCAGGGGTGCTAACATGGGCAATGGGAAGTGCAGTGTATGTGAATGGGCCATAAATCATTCCTCTGGAAACACACACACACACTCACTCATACACTTCACATTTGACAGGACTGAGCTTACAAATGCTACATGAATACCTATTTGTACTATCGTGTTACACAGTTATCACAAGCATCACAGACACTATAAGGCTGAGGGCTACCAAAAGGAATGTCTACAGTGATTGGCATCAGCACATCATGTGATATAGGCCAATTGGTTGTGTAGTGGGTGAGACAGCCCTCATAATGGCATTCTCTCTGTCACTGTCTGTCTCTCTGTTCCTCACATCTCTGTGAGTGTGTATTTGACATATTATAGTCTGTTGGCCTTAGATATGTGTGAGTATTCCTATCCAATATGTGTGTGAAGCATAATTGGTGTGCAATTTGGTGTGTGTGCACAGACATCTGCAGATGACAGATATGTATAGTCCACTGTGTTGTCAGACATGGGCTTCATTTCTCTAAGTGTAGGAGCATGCCCAGTATGACCTTCTGTACTGAGTGTGTGAATCCATTCCAGGTAGGGTTATACTCCAATCCAGGCTTTGGTGTTCTACACCTACAGTAAGCAACCTGTTTCTGCAGGATATCTGTAGATAGGTTGACAATATGGAGTCACAATGGGCAAAAGATAGGGGGATACTATAAGTATTGCTGTCTGCGCTGCTTGTGTTACATGGTTGGTGTTAGAGATATTCAGATATATGTACTGCTTTACACTGTGATGTATTATGTCATCAACTACTGACAGGTAAGATTAATTTCTCACAGTTATTTACTGGGAAATACAAGATGAATGCAGCTGAGTCCAGTATTGTGGTCTACAGCCTACACATTCTTGCATACTCCTGCCATTCTGGAGGGGTAGCTACAGACACTTGCTGATGGGTCTGTGTAAATGATCCAGCACCTTGGTAGTATGGTGGCTGAGGATCCCTTTCTTGTACATATATCAATTTAACACAGTGGCCATATCCTGCTGTGGCCATACCTCTCAGCTGTACAGATGTATCCAGATTACTCAGAGGCAGGGCTCATATATCTGGTCAATTCCCCTTCACATTGTGTTTTACGAGCACATCAGTGTTTCAGACTTCACACACTTCGTTACGTCCATGCTTCTACCCACCACCCCCCGTTATTCTATCCTCTTCCTAACATTATGCGAGCGATATCTGGGAAGGATCCCTATAGTTGGCCCTTCATCCCAGCAGTATTTATGGATCGGTCCGCTGTTCATGCAGTAGGACATGGTGGGCATGCTACTGGAATTTGTCAACATGGCCTTGCATTTGTGTTCTGGTGACTATGTTTGGCTGTTAGTTAGGACCCCATGAGATACCATACACTGGCAGTATGGGTTAGGCACAGGCTTTTGACAGAGGACTGTAGGCCATTTAGTAATGATGCAGACCATCTGTAGCAGGCCAGTGTATTCTGTCAATTCTATACTCCCAGGCTGCAAGCCAGTGGATTCCCCTGCAGTGACAGGATAAGTGTGCGAGGTGTTAATGGCAATACTTCCTGTCCATATTGATCCATTGGTCTGGATGCAGGCAGGGTGCTGCTTACAGCTAGGAACACATCTGCATAGGATACCTCTTCAGCATGCTGCATTCTGTGGGTATCCTCATACAGATGTGGGGTCATACTGTACTCATTCCTAATAGCAAGAATATGACCTGTGATAAACCTGTGGCTGATAGTGGGGTGAACTGAGTGCATGTGTGGTATGGAAGCTACTTGTAGCTGACTCACAGATATACTTGGGACATTCCCCTTATGCTGCCTTGTGCGGGGACATAAACAGTCTCTCATTACTTCATAACTGTGCCTTTTGTGGTCTGCCTGTGATTGGCCAGACTACACCAGTAGTCCATACTACACAGACAACTAATGTGCTGCTAACCTGTATGTACAATTCCAGAGTTGTGTGCAGCTGACAGTTACATTTTATATACTCTGCCTAGGGTACTTTCACCTGTGTACTGTTTGTATGTATGTGCCCACATTCAAGGCATGTCCATCTTTCAGACGGTGACAGGTTTTCACATCTGGACAGTGAGTATGGATGACTGCGGACATGGGTATTGCTGAGAAGCATTGCGGTTGGCACTGCAGTTGTCAGAACATGGCCCTGTCAACCACAGTACTGTCCATAGGGCATCAAGACACAGCCCTCCATGCCTACATGCTGACCACTTCCAGACAATGCTGAACACACAACAATGTAGCAAACATACCCCTGCATATTGTACACATGCAACAATCTATCTTGTAGACTGGGCCAGCTGTGCTCCACTGGTATTACTCCTCACATTTACATGTTACTGCATTTCTACATAGGATTGGGGAGAGCAACACCTAACAAATTTAAACATTTGCTGTGACTGTACTGGTATTTCAGATATTCTGTTGGCTTACATTTCATATTCTATTCTGACCTATCATGCAGACTGGAAGCATATCAGTAGAGTACAGATCTTATGCTTTATTGACCTACGTTTCAGTTTCAGACTTCTTACCCTTCAGAACTAACATGCAACTGCCATGACACACCTGTTGTAGTCTGTTTAGGTCTGGAGGGGTGCTGTGCACCATTGCCATCAATTGGAGGCCCTAGCCCAGCCTTTCTTGATGGTCATCTACACTTGTCCTGCTGGCTGAGGCTGGTGGTGGGTATGTGAGCCTCACTGACATGCATGTGTGTGTTCTGACATAACTGACACAGTACTACACATTCAGCAATGGGTTGTACACCTGTGATGTTTGGTGCACAGTACATGGCAGGGTGCAGAACAGGTGCACAGCAATACTGTGTACATGGGTGCAGTAGTATCCAGAGGAAGGGGCATCACCTACTAACACAGCACATGCATCACACAGATGTATACTGTTGCTAGCATGAATTGACTATAGCTGCACTGCATGCTGTTGTGTACCATATGTTATGCATGTTGACAGATGGGTAATAGGAAGGCTGTGTGTACTATCATTGTGCAACCTCACCCTTGTGTGTGTGTGTGTGTGTGTGTGTGTGTGTGTGTGTGTGTGTGTGTGTGTGTGTGTGTGTGTGTGTGTGTGTGTGTGTGTGTATGTGTGTGTGTCAGTGGGTGGGTGGTTATTTTGTCTGTAGGGTCCCCCTGGTGAAGTGGAAGGAGGTTGAAGCATGTAGGATGTGTGTGCATGTGTGTGTGTTTGTGTGGGTGTCCATGTATGCACATGTGTGATTGCGAGCTTGTTCATACAGCAGTACTTCCCTTTGGGATCGTCCAGTAGATGGACATGGACTGACACATGACACATCAGGAATACTTGTCATGTATGTAATCATAGGACAGCTGATAGTATAATAAGGTCTATAGCATGGAACATGCATTGAGAGGGAAGGTAGACACCAGGTATACCCTTAATATCACATTCAGCAGAGAGGTGACTGACAACCCACATATGCAGCACTACAGATGCATTGGGGAATTACTAGACAACACCAGGGAGTGTACCCATATATTACAGTTGTCACATAATAGGTTGATTAAACAGCATATCTGGCATGTACTGAGCAATACTTACACATGACACTCCAGCGCATGATATTATGGAGTGAACATAGTAGCCCCTCACATATAGGGGCCATGCTCACGATGTCCGGACATACACAGGGTGAACACTGAATGACAGCAGCAAGGTCATGTAAAACTGCTCCACTCAGGTCAGGAAGGTAATGGAGTAACAGGTCTTTTGTTGTGATCACTTGTCTAGGCATTTAGAGGAATGATACGTTAATGAGTGGTATTAATGAGTGTATGTTACCAAGTGTGTTGCAGGATGGAGAATGTGAAGTCACGGACAGGTAGGTATTAAGATGGTGTGTGTGTGTGTGTGTGTGTGTGTGTGTGTGTGTACTGTTATGCAATGCTGTACAGGTGTTAAAGTGCATTTCTTGTTTTCCACCACAGGTGGCGTGGTGGGTCAGGGACCCTCCTGCATGCAATCTGATGTTGGTGTCCATGCAGATACCGAAGATGATGGTAGTACTGTTGAGGCACAGGTGGGGTTGTCAGGGGCCGAAACAGCATCATCATTTGACATCCCCCTTTTAGCCACCCCAACCCCGCACACAGTTTCAGTGCCTATACATAACCCATCACTAGTGGCTATAGTGAAGGGACAGCTGGCATTTGGTGGCAGTGCACAGGAGAGTGTGGTATCTATGCCTACTGTGTCTGGTCACAGCAGGCATAGCCGGATGTCCGGAAGGGCACCACATAGGCAGATGTCTCAGGGTGATCATGGTAGGGCCGCTGGTCTTCATGCCCCTGTCAAACGTGCTACAACTGGTACCACCAGGTTCATGTTTCAGGCTGTCATGGCAGTGCAGGCACATATGGAACATTACACCAAACAGAGCATGAGGCTGCAGAGGGCTGCTCTCACATCTGCAAGTGACAACTTCCATGAACTGTCTGATGCCATCCGTGCTTATACTGACTCATGGATATACGGTCTGGTGAGATGATGGCCCTCATAGACAGTGGTTTGTCCGTGCTTGAACATGTGGTGGGAGTGTGGTGACAGCCGCTTGGACGTAGGCCAGCAACAGCATCAGCTGGCAGTCAAAGTGGATGTGCTAGGACACTAAGGAGCTCCCGTAGTGGCAGTACCAGCCCCAGCACTGTGGGAGGGGGCACTGTCCACACCACAACACAGCAGGCCACAAGTACATGGTCCTGGCCAGTCCCAGGAGGAACCTGGTTCCAGCGGACATCTGTCATCATCGGGGAGAGTAGCACATCAAGGCCTGTACCTGGACGTGCCCATGGAACCCCTTGCAGGTACAGTCCATGTGTCAGTGGCCATGGGTGCTGGAACCATAGACTGAGGGGAGGGGCACCCCCCACTTTTGCAGCAGATCCAGCAGCTTACTAGTCTGATTTTTTTCTCTTTATTTTAAGTTTTCATGGCTGGGGCTGATATCATCACGTATGCAATGACGTCAGCTCCAGCCTGCGCAATAATTGAGCTGAAGGAGCTCACATTACCGGCTGGTCAGGCTCAAATATGAATTATCGGCAGGCAAAATGAAGAATGCTGCAGGGATTAGCATTATCAGGTGGCAAAATTAATTATCAGCTGGGAATGAAGTACAGGGCGAGTTCTGAATGAAGTAAGGTAAGGAACTAAGGGTGTGTGTGTGTGTGTGTGTGTGTGTGTGTGTGTGTGTGTGTGTGTGTGTGTGTGTGTGTGTGTGTGTGATGAACTCTGCTTCAAAAAGACATAATTGCCTTGCCAACTCCTTTACTAACAAAGAATATGACAAGAATGCTGAATAGAAACATCTGAAACATAAGACTTATTTTACCAAAATATTCTCTCTTGGCAGTTGCTCAAAGGCTTTAGTTATTTGTCCAAAACAATCCAAGACAGTAGCAGAGACGACTGAGACTTTAGGCATGGGCTTTGTGTTGATGTTCAGTGTACTTAACAAAGGGCCTGTTTGCTGACTGATTAAACAGTCGTTTAAACATAGTCTGAAGTAAAGGAAGCAAATCACATGGTAGTGTCACACTGTTTACAGGCATCTTCCCAGAGAGAACTATCAATTAGTTACTCACTTCAAAGACGATCTGAAAGGTTGAATATTTCCTTCCAAGCCATAGCATGCACTATTGTGGGTGAGTAGGTTGGGGATGAGCAAGGATCAGTGTCCTACCAGCTGTATGCCTATGTGTATGACATTTGGAAAGCATATTGAATAGTTACATGTGTAAATTTAAGTATTATGCACAAGTAGCAGGAACCATTATTTTTGTATACTTCCTGGTATCCGCTATGCAATCATACCTCTTTGAAACAGACTAGTTTTGTGCACGGTCAACATATTAGTCATGGTGCACCTGACAGCATACATATGAAAAGGAATACACTCTGAGCCAGTTAATGGTAAGTTTGTATTTTCTTCAGGTTTAGTAACCTGATAGGGACCAGTTAACAACCATATTCTTTTTCCATGAACAAAGGAAGGCATTACAAACATTTGACAGAGAGACTTGCGCATTCCAGTTGGAGCTATTTAATATTGCTGCTCTAAAGTTTCTTCAAAGGGTGAAAGAACCTTTGTGCTATAATTTAACAAATGATAGGTGTCACATTCATGAGATCCTCAGAAAGAAGTTATTTATTGCAAGTTTTGCATGAAAATATAAAAAGCAGTAAAGTTACAAAGCTGCACTACTGTGGCAATGTGACTATCAAAGGAGAGACTACTGTCCACCTGAGTCCCAAGGTCTCTTATCACACATTCTGTGTCTAGTAGATTGCTGCCTATGTGGTAGTTCATGGGTACAGAGTTTTTACCAAAGGGGATGACACTGCACTTTTTGGCATTGAGCTTGAGGCCATGGCTCTGACACCAGGCATCTGTCTCAGCGAGACCCTTCTGTGGGATGTCCACATCATTTGGGGACTTGACTATGGCTCCTAGTTTGCAGTCATCTGTGAACTTCATTAGCCAGAGGCCTTCTGTGTTAGCCTGTACTTCAGAGAAGTAGATACCAAACAAGAGAGGTCCCAGAACTGAACCCTGTTGTACTCTACTTGTCACTGGTATGAGGTCAGATTTGGAGTCTGCAACTTTTCCAGTGTGGGTTCTGTCAGTGAGCCAGTTGGCAACCCATCTTGTCATGTAGGGATTTATGCTTAGGTAGGGAGCCAGTTAGTTCTGAAGTTTGTGTAAAACGCTGCCTGGGATGTAGTCCGGTCCCATGGATGCTGTGTTTTTGACTTTAGAGAGTGCAGCTTTTACCTGTGTAGTTGTGATTACAGGGACTCTGCATTCTTCCTGTATAGATATGGGCCCTTTAGGGGGTGAGGGGGGTAAAGTTAGCATTAAATCTATCTGCCAGGATGTTGGCAATATCAGTTGGTTCTGTAATTTTCGTGCCGTTGTGCTGTAACTCAGAGCAGATCTGGGTGCTGCCATCGAGATTCTTGACATAGCTATAGAATGCTTTGTGGTTGTCCTTAGAATTAGTGGCAATTTTTTTTTTTCATAGTTAGCTTTGGAGGATCTTATAAGGGATCTCAGCTTCTTACTGAGGCTGACCAGGGAGCTCCTCCACTCATTGCAACAGTTTCTTCCTTCTATTGTACAGTTTGTTTATGGCAGGGGACCACCAGATTGGCTTCCGTTTTTTGGAGGATAGCATCTTGGTTCCGTTTGGGATAGCACGATCCATACACTCATCTTATAGAGTGCATCTGTGTAGGATTCAGCAGTTGTAACTGTATTGTCCATCTGCATGGTGTCATGAAGTTCAACACTTCTGTCTTAATGGTTTCCTTAATGGGGGGTGGGGCGGGATGTAGATATCAGGAGGGTAGCTAGCTTATGGTCGGATCGGACCAACGAGAAATTATATATATATATATATATATATATATATATATATATATATATATATATATATGTGTATATATAAAGAGAGCATGTGATGTGTTTTATATATATATATATATATATATATATATATATATATATATGTGTGTGTGTGTGTGTGTGTGTGTGTGTGTATATATATATATATATATATATATATATATATATATATATATATATAAAATATGTATGTATATATATATATATATATATATATATATATATATATATATATATATATATATATGTGTGTGTGTGTGTGTGTTTGTGTGTATATATAAAGAGAGCATTATAAAAAATTTACAAATAAATGCATAACTTCAGTGCATTCTTCTTTCCTTGTAAATTCAATTAGCTGTTTATATTTATTCACATGTTTTGTTAACCAAATGAATGGGTTGAGTCATTCTACTTATAGTGTGGGTGTGGAAGTAGACTTTTATGATAGAAATGTTCTGAATTGGGCAGTTTTGTCATTATTGGTTCATACATTTTGTTTCATTGATTACTAGAAGACTGTTCCAAACTACAAATTTAAAACACATTCAAACAAGTGGTGTGTATTATGCAAAGAATATAATTTAATACAATCAGGTTAATACAATCAGGAAGGTGAATTAAAAAAATGTATATATGTATGCTTGCTCACAGGATGCAGGAGACCAAAATACACCAATGGTGTCCCCCTGGGTTTGGTGCTGAGACTTTTTCTGTTTAGCATATACATCTCAAAACTAGAAGGAAATACCAAAGGGCTTTGGCTGACTAAGTTTGAGATGACTGCAAGCTAGGAGCAGTTATTGAATCCCCAAATGACTTAACCATCATGCAGGAATGTTTGTCCCAAACAATAACTGCTGCCAGAATCATGAATTGAAACTATACTCCAAGAAATACATTATCGTATCCTTTGGGAAGTCATCTACTCCAGGGAACTGCCAAATTGACAATGCCCTCTGAGAACTAACCCAGTTGTTTGGCATTTGGGAACTTGTGTGTACAGTGACCAAACTTTTGACCAACATGTGTCCAGAGTCATAAGAAAGTCTTTCTGTATTGCACAGCTTATAAACAACTTGATTGTGACTAGATCTAGAGATGTTATTGTCCCCTTTACAAAGCCCTCATTAGGTCAATCATTTTGTCTAATGCCCACTTTGGCATGATTCTGTCCAGACCCATGCAACAATTGGAGTACCCACAGAGATACCTTACTAAAAGGATACAAGTCCTAAACAATAGGTCCTGCATGGGCCAACTCAAAGATTTATCACTATACTCAGTATCCTACAGAGTGCTTAGAGGTGATGTGTCTGGCATACAAGGCATCCTCCGACCTCATACAGATGGACCTACTGAACATCAACAAGTCAAATGGCATCAGAAATACTCAGTCCAGGTATCTAAACTGAATGTTGTGGAGAGATGGATATATATCTAGAACAGACTATCCATTCAAGTAAAGCAAAGCTCATCCCTGTCCATATTCAAATGCAGCTTGGATAGATTTGGTTCCTAAATACTGCATCTCTTACCTGGGTCCCCTCAAAATATCTGAAGTGTGATCATATTTATTCTCACTAGGGCTAATATGAAATTATCAGCCATGGGATTGGTAAGATCAATCAGGGAATGTTAATTCAAGCACCAAAATGGAAAATGGCTAATCTTAAAATGTTCTGCAACTGAACCTATGTTGTGGTAGTAAACAGCTTTAAAAAATTGCTCTTTTTAGGTAATGAAGTGCCCCTGTCACTCTCTGCCCCCCCCAGTCTTCAACAGCTTCCAGCAGCTCTCAGTGGCTGGAGGCAGTGAACTGCACACCCTGCCAGGTATGGTCTGCAGCTGTCCATAAAGACCTGTATAGGGCAGGCACATGGCAGAACTGTGTGCATGCATACCCACACACTATACAAACACACTTAGGGCAACCTCATACCTACACACACCACATCACCATGCCCAGTTCACCTCTTTACACTCCTCACCCACACACATGGTGTCAAATGTATGGCTCACCCTCCACCTCTGGCAAACCAACAACACACCCTGTGCATATGATGATACCTGTGCCACATCCCTGTCATCCATAACATTGATTCAGGGACAGGCTAATATGGTTCTGATGCACATGGTGACTGTACTACAGTGTACCAAAGTACTGCAGTGCAACATGTCATGAGTAAAGTTTAATGCATACATGTCAGGTAATGTAGTTGTCCAGCAATTATGCATTATAGCTGTTTGTAACACTGGTTGATTGTGGTCTCCATAATGTTATCCATTTGTGTTGTAGGTGTACATGTGTCATCAGGAGGATGGTCTGGAGGCATATTCCCCAACAGGGTATGGCACTGTGGTGACACCATGGTTGTGACATATCTGGGGTACAGTTGAACTCATGTCACATGTTTGTATAACAGTTATTGTCTGTGTCACATGGACAAGTGACCCGCTGGGATGTGTATAATCTGCAACCTGATGTAGACCCATCCACATACATGCACACTCTTACTTGGCAACACTGGGACTACATCCCTACCTAGGTATGTAGTGCTACTTAAGTCTGCGGCTTTCATTGCACACACCACATAGCGTTTAGTGCGAGGTGTGTTCCAGGTTACATGTTACATGCAGAACATCCCCAGATATGTGCAGTATGCTAATGGATGATGTAATGGCTGTATATGGACAATACATAGTGTGACATACCATCATATACACATTAACAGACACATAACAGGCAGACAAACATATGAGAGACCTGGGCCTATTGCTGTTAAATAACTTCACTGTGTGTCCAATGTGTTACAGGTAGGCTGCACACAGCACATGCATAACTGGGCTGGATTGTGGTATCAGTTACCTGCATGGTTGATGGTGACAGTAGTCACCATAAAGTGGTACATGGGACATATACCGGATGTACCTTGGTGTAATGACAGTTTACACAGCACCCACATTCCCCAGTGGATATTGTACTCCCTGAAACCCATGATGACACTCTGATATACCCACCATCACACATTGCCCACTACTAGGATACAACCCATTGTATATCCCAACAGTGATACTACAGGGATATGCATCTAATTCACATGCCACAGGCATAGTAGGGTATTGCATTGTCATGCCTCACCTATGGGCAGCAACAACACTATCTGTACTACTGAGTGGCACTGGTATTGTAATAGGAGTATGTGGCCTCAGAATGCTGTACCCTACAGATATATGGACATACACACATACACACACTAGCCAGAACTCAATGGGTATCATATGCCTATCGTCCCATTTGTACAACACTGTTGTGCTGGTACTGCATGGCTCATGTAGCTGGTAGGGAGAGGAGCATAACAGGGTACATGTAATGTCCTGTACAGCAGCAGCCACAACTGACTATGGCAGTTGGTGTTGTGGTTGTTAGGAAGGCCCTCATGGAATTCCCAAGTACAGGTGTACTAAAACACAGACACTGCTATCCTCAGTAATGCACATGTACACATGTGTCAGTACTGGGGTGCATCGCTGCAGATGGTCATAGCTGTGTACCTAGCTATTATCCGTGGAGAGATGGGTTGTGTAAGGGATGTGTGTACAGTGGTATCCTGCCACCCACCATGTTGCAGCAGGCAATCTATCAACAGACACACTGTGGTGACCCTCAGAGTGAGTGACATGCATCAGCCAATCCTCTGGGTGCCTCCTGCACATAGCCACTGAGGTGCTCAAGGTGACATGTATGCAACATGTATTACAACACATGGTTAGTGTCTGTGATGGAGACCTGTACCCAAGCATGTTCTGTTGACTGTGGAAGTGTAGTGGAGGTACTCATGGCATGTGGTGCGTACAGGGTGTTGTCTCCTATATGTGCCAGTTCTTACATAGCTGGGCAGACATGTCAGCGTCAATCAAGCATAGGTTGCCTGTACATCTCCCAGCTGGATACCTGCCATCTGCACATCTGTAAAGGGACTGACAGTCATCAGCTTGGCAAGTAGCTATGCAGTAGGATGAAAGTGGTGACAAAATTCTGGTCAGGTATTAATAGACTCCTACATCCAGGCAACTCTCACACACCAACCCCAGCTGACAATACCCAAGATGCTCCCAAACTAATTGCTGATTCCTTCAATACCTTCTTCACTGAAGCTATCCAGTCACTTGCTAACTCACTTCCCCCTGTATCCTCTAATCTCCCTTCATCCTTAAATAACCCACCACCCACTTTCCAACTCCAACCTGTCCCTACCTCCCTTATCTGTACCCTCCTTCAAAAACATAAACCATCTGCCCCCTCAGCTGACCTCTTACCTGCTAAGTATCTTCAAATATCAGCTAAAGTTATTGCTTACCCTATCTCTATCCTTATTAATAGAACCATTACTGAAGGCACCATCCCAACCATCTGGAAAGTCTCACATATAATCCCCCTACACAAAGGTGGTAACTCAACAGAACTTTCTAACTACCGTCCAATTGCCCTTCTCTCTCCCATAGCTAAAATCATGGAAAAATGCATCCATCGACAACTACTAAACCAACTCCTCCAAAATAACATCTTAGCCTGCTCTCAACATGGCTTCCGACCTTTCCATAACACCACTCCAGCCCTCCTATCATTTTCATACCACATTAACAAAAACCGTAATAACAATACCCTGTCCTCTGCTAGTTTTATAGAGCTTTCAAAAGCATTCGACATGGTTAACCATCACCTTCTACTAAATATACTTAAGTCCCTTTCACTTGATAGCTTAGCACTACAATGGTTTAAGTCCTACTTAGATAACAGGCAACAGGCAGTGCTCTGGGACAACACACTATCTTCCCACCTCCCTGTCTCCCTTGGTGTACCCCAAGGTTCTATTTTGGGTCCACTTCTATTCTCTATCTTTATTAATGATCTATCCACTAGCATCCCACATGCTCCATCCATTCAATATGCAGACGACTCGACTTTAATCTCCTCAGCTACTGAGACATCTGAACTACAGTCCCTCACCCAAAATGTCTTTGAGCTCATTGAAGATACAGCGTTGCCTCCTCCTTAACCCCAAAATGACTAAACTACTACTGTTTACTCCCACACTTAAATCCACCCCTCTACACTTTACTATTAAATCCAAAAATGGTATTATTATATCCCCTGACACTACCACTAAACTCTTAGGAGTGACAATTGACCACAACCTCAACTATGACACTCATATTAACATCACAGTAAAATTAGTTAACCGAAAACTAGGCTCACTCTATAGAATCAAAACCTTCCTTACTCCCTTAGCCAGAACTACTATAGCCCACACCCACCTTATCTCAACACTCTTTTATGCCTCCCCCATATATACAAACCTGTCTAAAAGTAACCTCAATAAGCTAGCAATCACCTACAATAACATTGACAGATTTGCTACTGGCTCCCTACTCAGATCCTACCACTGCCATAACCTGAATAAACTGGGTTGGCTGGAATTGCAAAACCAAATTCTATTTCACCAACTAACAATTACACACAAAACACTTTACCATACCAAATAACACACCAATACTTACAAGTCTAATCTACCCATATAAAAATCTTACAAACCTACGTTCTGCTAACAAACTACTAGTTACTACTCAAAAATCTAACAATAAAGCTGGAGAATCCCTGTTCTCTAACACTGTTGGTAAAAGCTGGAACCTACTTCCAGGTGAACTCACATCTCTTTCTTCAACCTCTCTATTTAAAAAGAAACTCAAATCATACCTTACAACCCAATGGCTATGTCCCTGTACTAACCCTGACTAGAGTTTCTCTTACTCCTAGTCCTAGCTAACACCTATTACATTTCTCCCATAAACACTCGAAGGCCGTTACCTTCTAAACTGTCTTATTCTACCTAGGAACAACTGAATTCTGCATCTTACTATCCTATTTACAACTTACCCCCTTTCAACTAACTCTTCTAACCTATTATTAACTAGTATGTTCTCCTGTCCTTTCCTTGACTTTGCTTTGGGTATCTACCCATTCTCCTTAATCCTTTTTTCATTCCTTTTACAGTATGAGTTATTACATAAAAAAACATATATCATCTTTTATGTGCTTTTTGAAATCTTCAACACCTGTTTATTTTAACACCTGTTATTGTCTAATATGTATCTTGTCATTTAAATTTAATGTAATGCTTGTGTATGTCTTTTATGTGGAGCTTTTCTCCCCGGGCCTCTACTGAAAATGGGCATATATCCAGTTAGACTAACCCGGTCAACAAATGTAAAATAAATAAATAATAAATAAATAATATGTATGCCATAACTACATGTTGGAAGCCCTCACTAATGTGCTGTACAGACTTTAGTCTACAGTTACATTCCACATGTCGGATCATTATCCAGCAGGGGATATATACTGTGACACAGCTCACACACCAGGGTCACAATGGGGAGGCCTGCAGGTGTGCCTCTTGTCAGTACTACATTTAGCACTCCACTCTTGCCTGGGAAAGCACTGTCAACAGTAGTACCGCCATGATACACAACATGTCAGTGTGACAGCATATACCCTGGTCTACTACCCCTGTATGAAACACATTCACACAGATAACATTGCTGTACAAGCCTCATATACTTGTGTGTCCCAGACATGACACTCACACCCCATGCTACTGTACTGACAGCACATAGGTGCATGTATTGTACATGGCATTACATACACTTATTACAGATGTCATTACCCTGCTATGTTATCAGACTGGGTGGTGGGAACTGGTTACCAGGGCTAAGCCATGCTAAGCAGGTATCAACATTGCTCCAATATAACAGCTAAGCTGATTTGTGCACCATTAAGGGAAGCCTACACTGTGTAAGCGCCCATATGTTTACCCGTAGCTTAGCACCACTTAGCTTCATGAAAACCTGCGCAAACATGCTTAAAGCTGCTCAAAACTGCCTTAACCACTCTGTATCTGACAGCACTTGTTCGGCCCAGCAACAAAATGAACAGCCCTTGCAAGTCATGAGCCCAGGACCCTGTACACTATAGTCACAACACTTAACCACTACGCCATGACCACTGTGATGACAAATGTTGTTTTTTGAATATATCTGTCAATATACATATTGATTAGAATTGAACAATTGCCTTTACTTCCACAATTGTGTAGTACTTGTTATTAATATGACTGCTGCATCACATATGTTGTTTTATCATAATGTACACATATTAGCTACATATGGTGAGATACATCTGGGAAGGTATACACAACCGTGATGTTTACACATGACAGGAATATGGATATATACATATACATATGTTGATATTTTTCTACATGTACATACACATGTATATTCATACATATGTCTGTATACTCACCTGTATAGTGCATCATATATATGGCCATGTGTAGATCTATTTGTGTGTGTGTGTGTGTGTGTGTGTGTGTGTGTGTGTGTGTGTGTGTGTGTGTGTGTGTGTGTGTGTGTGTGTGTGTGTGTGTGTGTGTCTATATATATATATATATATATATATATATATATATGTGTGTGTGTGTGTGTGTGTGTGTGTGTGTGTGTATGTATATATATATATATATATATATATATATATATATATATATATGCACATCCTATGTGTACAGATATGACAGATATGCCTATTTATGTAGATATATATGTAGATATCTATAACTATATGTGCATACATATCTATTCTGATATACCTATCACTGTCAATATATATATAGCTATCCATAAGTATATGTTCATATGTATCTATATCTGTATATGTGTAGATATACATATTGCCATGTATATGTATATATTTGAGTATTTATATGTATATATATATATATATATATATATATATATATATGTGTGTGTGTGTGTGTGTGTGTGTGTACATATATATATATATATATATATCCATCTATGTATGACGATATGTATATGTGTATATATCTATATAGATATATGGATAATTATATGTACATATATGTTCACCATATGTCCAGAACATGGAGTGTAGTCCTACCTCAAACCCAGTAGTCCCAACCTCTTAGTGCAAGGGGATGTCAGGTATGTATTGGTGGTATATATGTAGACTGTTGCTACTGTAATAGGGGTTGTCTTAACAGATATGCTGTGTGTGGGAGGTCACATCTGCTTTTAACATGTGCACCATTGGCTACTGACAGACATCCTAAGGACATCATAGTACAGTGCCACTGCTAGCACAGTAATGGTCCTGTGTACTACAGTAGTGATATGGCCAATAAATGTGGACATTCTGACACATTCTGGTCAGTCCAGAGGTATACACAGAACCCCTTAGTGCAAGACATGTGGACCAAGCCTGACAATGTGGATGTTAACAGCCATCTAGATGGGTATATCACGTAAATACTGGAATACATATGCCCACATAGATTATGCATTTACACACTTGTGTCTGTCCTGACACATAATAACCACTGGTGCAGAGGTCACATGGCCAAATACTACCCACTAGTTAATGACATACATCTGTACAGCATCCTACTGCTTTGTCAGATATACATGACAGTTATGGTGGCCTGGCAGCAGAACATCTGGCAAATATCTGGACATAACATTTCACTGGGTAAGTTCACTAAGCTGCTAGGCATGTAACAAAGCAATGTGCAAACTACAGAAAGGCTGCCACAACAGTGGCCTACATTTCTTATGGGGGAATACACATGTACCTGCAAATATAGCAGGCTCTACAGGCATGTCACAGCACAGAGTAACAGACAGCTGTGTGAAAGTGCATACCCACAACTAATGTGAACACAGGCACAGCCACATATGGTAAGCTAGCTTAATATTACAGTATATGGACTGTCTGATCAACACCATCCTCATATGTGCCACTCGCACACTACCCCTACATATACTGGGCCACTGCAGAATGTGGTCCGATGCCTGCCTGTCTGTGGTATGGGACATGTGTATGTTTAGCCCTACAAAAATGTAAGCCGATAGGGTACCATACACTGGAGCAACATGTAACATCAGATAGAACAGGACTAAGAACAATGACATCTACCACAGTCTATACACAGGCCAAGGTACATATTTGCAATACACACACTGTCAACAATCACCATAACTACACAGATCACAGTACTGTACACACAGCCACAGAATGCCCAGGTTATGTCCTCAAGTATACCCCCCTACTATACATAACATGTGTAGCAGTCTGATATCTCACTGGCTTGTTATAAGATATGATGTCAATAAATAATGGTGTACAGAACATATGCACCTCTTACTGCATGACATATGTTCAAAAGTTGACAGAGTTGTGGCTGGAGGCACAAACACAGGGCCAATATTGACATGTTGTATGTATGTAGTATTGAGGACAGTGTTGGAGGGTTGCCTATGTCGGATGCACATAGTACACTCCCTATACATGGTTTAGCACAGGTAGTGTCATGTTCAGCATCCCTTTTATTGTATGTGCGAGTCAGAGAGTGGTGTAATTCCATGGGTCCCTCCTGTGTCAGTGTATGTGCTATGCGTTGCCTCTTTGCCAAGGCCAGGGCATACAGGGCATGCTTCCTTCTGCCTACTGGGGCAGGCTCAGGTTGTTCCTCTTCTGAGTCACTCTGTGCCTGTGCAAGCCTTGGCACTGGTAGGGGGCTGTGTGGCCCTGACCCATGCTGTCCCTGCTGCAGCTGTTTCTACAGGATCATATTGTGTAGCATGGCACATACGATGACAATTTGAGTACATGTAGCTGGGGAGTACTGCAAGGCTCCACTGGATGTGTCCAGGCACTGGAACCATGACTTGAGCATCCCAAACACATGCTCTATTACAAATCTGGCCTGTGCGTGTGCCTTATTATGGAGCTTTTGTTTGGGTGTGTGTGTATTTCTGATGGGTGTCATCAGCCATGGCTCCAGTGCATAACCAGCATCCCCCACTAGGTGACCATAAGAGATGTGCCCGCTGGCAAATCTCTGGTACAGCTGCATCAGATGCCAGATGTGGGAATCGTGATAGCTTCAAGGGCAGCCAGCACACACATTTATTATAATGCCCTGGGCATCGCACATGACTTGCCAGTTGATGGAGGGGAAGCCTTTGCGGTTGATGTAGACCCTACCCTGCTACCAGGTGGTGCTTTGATGCATATGTGTGTACAGTCTATAGCACCCACTACCTCAGGGTATTCTGCTATTTGGTGGAAGAGATGCATTTTGCTGGCCAACGCCTCATGGGTGTTGGGGAAATATACGTGCTCACAAGGATATGCTGACATGGCATCCAGGAACTTGTGGAATACCCTGGATGCTGATGCCTGTGAGATCCCCAGTATATCTCCAGTTGGCCTTTGGAAGGTACCTGTATCTAGTATTTTTAGGCCTACACATATCTTGGTATCCACTGGGATTGGTTCCCCTCTGTTAGTTCTGTGTGTGCTGCGTGGCAGGCACAGCTGAACAATTTGCTGTAGGAAGTCCCTGTCCACCCTATAGGGCTCCACTATCTCCAGCACCTGTAGCCCCTGAAAGGTTACCCTGGGTCTGTACACTTTTCTCTGGCTCCTCACTGTGGGTTGGTCGAGAGCATTCTCATCCTCACTACCCTCAGCCTCTTCCACATGTTGATGTATGATAGCAATTGCAGCTCCTATCATTTTGTTGTTTTTGTTTGTTAAAATTCCCCCACTTGTATACACTAGTGGTGTACAGTATGTGGGTAAAACCAGAGGGAAAGGTGTTTGCATAGTTTATAGCAGTGTTCTGGGCTGGGATGGTCTGCTGCCTGTGTAATTGGCTGATTCTGATACATTTCACCTGCCAGCTATGCTAGTTCTCCTAGATTACCTTCCTACTGCTGTTTTCCCTTCCCATTGCCTTTCTGTTTAAGCCGCAAACACAATGCTCAAATGTGCACAGAGCTGTTATTTCCTGGTTTATGTTTTTTTTTTCCTTTAATACCTGGTGGGTGGCGTGCACACCCGCTTAGGCAATGTAAAGAGTGCCAGGCAGCCTCAGACACACCCCCTTGCTTAGCACTGCTAAGCTAAGGGCAAACCCGAGCCACAGGGCTCCAAATTGCTTACAGTATGCCTGACACACACCCCTATGATGTCAGCTAAGTCCTAGGCTTGCAACAAGCTAGTCCTGCTCTTACACTGTTGGGTGTTACCATACAGGGGAAATCAGGGATTCAGTATCATTCCCCTCATTTGCATAGGATTGCCTGCTGATGCATGGTTACAGGTCCCACACTGAGCCTCCCCCCTTAGCAATCACTATGCACTGGCCAAGTTGTCTTCTGCCTGCCATTGAGTATAATGACAAAATAGTGATTTTGGTTAGAATGCTTATTTTAGGGTGTTTATTTTATTTTTTTGCCCTTTCCCATTTGCATGCCGCTGCCCTACGCTTAAACAGCCGAGATCGGCTAAAAAAAAATAAAAGTTCATTTTTTTATTTTTGCAACTGTTTTCCATGCCAGTGGCCATATATTTGGCCATTGTCATGCTTTCTACATAATATCCACCCTTTATTTGGAGCTGTCATGGCTCCGTTTTGTAGTTTGCAGAAATGTACTCGGTTACTAACCAAGTACATTTCTGCAGATTGCACTAGTCCTGTTCAGCCAGCTTCCAGCTTCCTGGATCACAAATTCACCTCATTTGCATGGATTTCACCTGTAAATGGGGTAATTTGCATACAGCAGCTGAGTCCGTGCAGGAATAGTGCAGGAGCGATCGTGCATGTCCCTGCAGCTTAGTCCTGGATCGCATGGCAGACATATTGCCTGCTGGAGCTCCTGCACTAGTCCTGCACACCGTGCAGGGCTTGCTGAATCCTGGAGCAAGTTTGGACTGTGAATGCCTTTAATACTTTAACTGTGCAAATAACCTGTCTAAGATTTGAAACTCTGCATCATCCGAAAGAGAAGCAACTTCTATATTGAAATGCTATTATCTTTACTGTACCCATTTTATGTGGAAGTAACTCATGCATTCACATTTTGATTCAAAGAGACTACATACATTTATTTGTTTATATCTGTGGGCATGCAGTTTGGTTACCTCAAATCTCAAAATAATTCAGTCACTGCCTAAGAGGTATGTAGCAATACAGAGATGCAATAATATGATTCAGAAGGAAACATAACAGGTTAGCACAAAATATCAGGTTTAGCTCAAGAAATGAGAAGCAACAATAATGTGGGCTATCTGAGATATAAATGCAAAGCTAAATGGCTTACAATACAGTTTGACTTTAGTTTATGTCTCATTGTTTAGCAATATTTATTTACAGTATTTAAGCTGCCAAAGGTTCAGGATGGTAACAGGGTATATATTTTTCTGTACAGGTTTCTTTGGATGCAAAGTAAACCTCACAATGTAAACATTGTCGTTCTGCAATAGTACAATCTTTATATCATTTGTATAGTGAGGTAACAATACGACTGGTAAAAGGGTTTCAAACTACCTTACATAACAGGTAAATCAAAAGGGTCTATATTACAATGTTGAACTAAAACAAGTTTGAACGTTGTAATATTGAACCCTAAAGATCAAAAGTGGAAAACAGCAAAGCCACGGCACATAAAATTTTTTTCCAGGGAAAAAAAACTGTCCGTTTTTGGGGCTTTGCTATTTCCACTGTGGTGCGATCTCAGAGTTGGTATATTTAAGTAGGGGGGTGTGGTGGGTTTAAGGTTAAGTTTTTTTTTTTTTTTTGTCATGAAACAGCGATTTGTTTCCCTAGGAAAAAAATCGCTGTTCTGTGCCTTCAGTTTTGTTGGGTTTTGAACATAACGGTTCTATATTACAACAATCGAACTTTTGTAAGTTCTACGTTGTGATATAGACCCAAATCAGAACTATGTAAAATGAAATGCTGAATATAAATTTAAATTATGGAACTTTACTTAGCCAGTGGAGTATTCTATTGTGAGAATGGCTTGGCTGGTTATTTGAGGCAAGAGTAGGGCATTTAAGGTATGAGAGCCTGCAGCTTTGTCTGTGAGATACGTTACTAGTTTAAATCTAAATTTTTGTTCTCAAGGGCAGTTCATGAAGTTTGGAGGCAACCTCTCTAAAAGTTTGGGACATAAAAGACATAATGTATGCTCAAAGTTTGTTAATGAGTTGGCAGATCTGTGTATAATAAGGGTATTGCTAGAGTGGAACTAAGTTGGTAATTGCAGCGGTCAGTTCTGGTGGGAGCTGCAATGATAAAGTACTGTCAAGGGTTTAATATTTAAGTATAAGATGGAGGAGATCACACCTTTCTAGAAATATGAGCAAGTGGTATAGGACAGAGAGGTGCATTGATGCCCGTCAGGTAGATAGAAAAGGAAAAATTTGCAGATGAAACTAAAGAAAGTTTGTTGTTCAGACAGATTATTTTCAGAAGAATAAATTAGGAGTTTTAAGCCTATATTTATTTATTTATTTATTTTACATTTGTTAACCAGGATAGTCCAGCTGGATATATGTCCATTTTCAGTGGAGGCCCAGGGAGAAAAGCTCCAAAGAGACAATTAAACAGAACATACAGACAAACTTTTGTACATATTTCACCTAGATCCTTTAAGGTATCTAGTTAATGACACTTATAGATATAAATTGCAGACACTTATAGATTAAAGTTACAGACAGATACATATTTCAACTAGATCCAGTAGGGTATCTGGTTATTGACACATATAGGTATAGGCTGCAGACACTAGACGGATACAGTTGCAATAGTCATTAAACAGTATTACATTGTTAATAGTAACATTGTTATATGAATATTATCATAACTTTGATATGGTACATGTTTATATGCAAGTAACAGATATGACTCTAGTTTAGGACAATAGTTACCATAGTACTGAAGTGGTGCAGGTATTAATCTGAAGTAGAGCATGGACATAACCATTTGTTACTGAGGAAGTTGCGGATAGTTTTTTTAAATTTAGGCAGTGAGGTTATCAGGGATAAGGATGTGGGTAGGGAGTTCCAGATTTTGTCCACATAAGAGGAGTAAAGGGAATCTCCTGCATGGTTGTTGGATCTAGTAACAGCTAACTGTAGTTTATCAGTTGAGCGGAGTTGCCTGGAACATGAATATTGTTGGATAATGTTACCCAGTGAAGGAGATATATTTTGTTGATAGAGTATCTTGTGAGTAGTAACTAGCTGACTATAGATAAGTAAGTTAGGTAGCTCCATCCAACCCAATTGCTTTAGGTTTAGGCAGGGATGAGTTCTATATGAGCTGTTGTTGGCAAATTTGGCTATCTGATTGTAGCAGGTTGTCATTTTATTGATTTCTGTTTTGGATAAGTTAGTCAGGATGGGTGAGGCATACAGCAATGTTGAGAGAAGGTGTGAACATGCAATTGTAGTTCTAGCATTATGGGTCAGGAATGCTTTGTGCTTCTATAGGCTGCCTAGCTTTTTATTAGTATTTTTAATGGCCAGATTAATATGTACATCAAACTTGAGCTTATTATCAATAGTAATGCCAAGTTGTTTAGTCTGGGTATCAGGTGATATGGGGGTACCGTTATTAGAATGGATAATAAAGGTGCATGTGGGGCAGTTGTAGTTGAGGGATAGAATAGCAGAAGCTTGGTTTTTTTGGGGGTTGAGGATTAAGCCATTCCCAGTGAGCCATGTTTCCACTGAGTGAAAGTTATCCTGGGTATTTTTGTGGAGGTCTAGTAAAGTAGGGGCATTAAGATATTATAATTGAATTGTCTGCATATTGTATAAGGGTTGAACTTTTTGTAGCTGAGTGGAGATTATTTGTAAAAATTGAGAATAGCAAGGGGCCTAGTATAGATCCCTGAGGAACTCCGAGTGTAACAGGTAAGAGTGGAGATAAGTTATTATTCCATAGTACTGCCTGTTGTCTGTTGTTAAGGTAGTCTCTAAACCAGGAGACTGATAAGTTATCAAGGCCTAGGTTTACAAGATGGGAGATTAATTTCTCATGGTTAACCATATCAAATGCCTTTGATAGGTCAAGGAAGAGGGCTGAAGAAAGTTTACCATTATTCCTATTGTGATTAATGGTATCTGTGAATGCTAACAGGGCAGTAGTGGTGCTATGTCCTGGCCGAAACCCATGTTGTGTATGAGATAGGAGCCCTTGATCCATGAGATGTGTCATTAATTGATGGTGGATACATTTTTCTAATATTTTAGCAAGTGGGGATAGTATTGCTATTGGTCTGTAGTTAGATATGTCATAAGAATTTCCCCCTTTGTGTATGGGTATAATATAGGCATTTTTCCAGATCAGGGGTACTGAACCTTCTGATATGGATCGGTTAATTAGGATTGAGACTGGTTTAGCTATTTCATTTGCTGCTAGTTTTAAGAATTCATTGGAGAGGGAATCTGCTGCTATTGTTGTTGGTTTTAGTTGGGATAGTAGTTTTCTTATATAGGAGGTAGAGGTGGGTTGTAGCTTAAATGTGGGACTGTTGTTTGGTTTGGGGGAGGAACTAGTAGTATTTGTATAGGTTTGATTTTGGGCAAGAGCAAGTACAGTTTCAGTAAAGAATGAGTTAAATGATTCAGCTATGTTTTCTTTTGTTAAACCTGTTGTTGGGGGTGGGGTAGTGGTTTTGCCAGGGTGTAGTAACCTGTTTAAGCCTGCCCAGAATTTTTTTGGATTGTTTGAGTATTGGGTTTGATGGGTTATAAAGTAATTTATTTTATCTTGTATTACTAGTTTCTTAGTAAGGTTTCTTAATTGCTGATATGCTAGCTGTGTTCCTGGATTTTTGTTGGACCTCCAGGCTTTCCAGGCTGTATTCCTATCTTTTATTTTTTGCCTTGTTTCCCTTGTTAACCAAGGAACTATTTTGGATTTAATTCTGGTAGTTCTTGGAGGGGCATGCCTATTTAGTATCTCTAGGAAGGTAGAGTTGAAGTGTTTGATAGCTTCATCAAGGGGTAAGTAATACAGTTGCAACCAGTTGTAGAACTGTAGGTCTTGTAAGAAGTTTGGTAAGTTGAAGTGTTTTTTGTTTCTTATTGTATGTAGTATAGGGGTTTGAGGGTGGTGGGTGTTATATTTGAGTAGGAAGGTAGTTTGACGGTCACTTAGTGAGTCAAGAAGGGTACCTGCTAAGTATGAGGGAGGTATTATATTTAGTAGAATCCAGTCTAAAAGTGATTCTCTTTGACTATTTTTGCCGACTCAGGTGGGTTCTTTGATTAGTTGAGAGAAGGTAAGTAGGTTGATATGATTAGTGGGAGCCTGGGATGAGCAAGTACGCCAGTCAATATTAAAGTCCCCTAATAAAATAGTTTCTTGTGGCAGGGTTTGTGATAGCCATTGTAGTAGATTTTCCATGATGGGGATATTATTGCCTGGGGGGATATAGCCTGTAACTATGTTAATAGTTTTGTTGTTACCTAATTTGAGCCTGGTTAAGAGTATTTCTGCCTTGTCCAGAGGGGGTAAAGTCAACTCGGATTTAGCTATGGATAGTGTATTTTTATACAGTAGAGCAATGCCACCACCTTTCTTCTTTGGTCTGTCTAGCCAAAGGATACTGTATCCAGGTGGTAGGATCTCGGTATCTTTGGTAATTGGCTTTAGCCATGTTTCTCTTAAACTGATTATATCTGGAGTATATTGTGAGATTAGAGTATGAAGCTCATGTATCTTTTTGTTGATGCTCCTGATATTTAGGTTTAGAATGAGTAGACTATTTGCTGGTCTAGTATTGATTTGAGTTAGTTTGGGTAGTTGCGTATTAGTAGGATGATATATATCATAGGGACCTGGATTAGGGTGGATATCACCATCATTTAATAGGTCACATAGTTTTTGCAGTGTTTTCACTATCTTTTGCAGTATTTTAATGTATGTTTGGGTCATAACGGATTTGGGGTTGGCATTGATGGGTTTAAGAAGGGTATAAGTAGTGACAGTGGTGCTGAATAGGGTGGGGGTTATTGTTAGGGAGTATGAAGAAGGGGTGGGAGAGATAATGGCTGTAGATTTATGTATGAGGGAAGAGTTGTTTTGTAATGAGTGGTTGTAACAAGTGATGTGGTAGGTACATGTTAGGAGGAGTAGAAGGGTCATTTGCTGGAGGCAGATGTTCATTGTAATTGGCCTTATTTGATTGATAGGAATGAATTGCTGGATGTAATTAGATATATGATGGTAGTAATAATATTATTGGTAGTAGGAAATGCAGAGGGCAGGGAGGATGTTGAAAGGATGTGATGTAATTGCGGGAGGGACTGGACAGGTTTGGTAACAGGAGAATGCAGAGGGCGGGAAGGTTGTAGATTGGATGTGAGTCAATTGTGGGAGGTGCTTCTCAGGTATAAGTGTAGTTGTAGTGGGGGTGGGTGAGAATTGGGGGTAGGGTAGGGGAGCGGAGTGAGCCCGCAGGGTGAACGGAGCGGGTAGAGCCAAGTAGTAAAGTAAGAAGGCAGGTAGTGAGGAAAACAATCAGAGATCTGGAAGGTAAGTTCAAAGTAAAGGATTCGAGGAGCTCAGGGCTAACCAGTGGGTAGAAGGGAGGAAAGAATCAGAATAAATTCAGAGAAACAAGGGCTGAAGTAGGATATTACCAGAGGCAGGAATAAACAGATTAGTTTGAGGACTGGTTTTATAGAAACAATGTAACTGATAAGTTACAAAGTTGTACTGCCCTCTAGTGGTTGTACCTTGCAATACCAAAAGAAATATCCCAGGGGGAGATTGAGAGCATTGTAGGGAGTGAAGAGGAATCTATAGAAAGCCAGGGGGATAGTTAGAGGACAAATTAATGGATGGTATAAAGTAAGAAGGCAGGTAGTGAGGAAAACAATCAGAGATATGGAAGGTAAGTTCAAAGTAAGGGATACGAGGAGCTCAGGGCTAACCAGTGGGTAGAAGGGAGGAAAGAATCAGAATAAATTCAGAGAAACAAGGGCTGAAGTAGGATATTACCAGAGGCAGGAATAAACAGATTAGTTTGAGGACTGGTTTTATAGGAACAATGTAACTGATAAGTTACCATGTTGTACTGCCCTCTAGTAGTTGTACCTTGTAATACCAAAAGAGATATCCCAGGGGGAGATTGAGAGCATTGTAGGGAGTGAAGAGGAATCTATAGAAAGCCAGGGGGATAGTTAGAGGTCAAATTAATGGATGGTATAAAGTAAGAAGGCAGGTAGTGAGGAAAACAATCAGAGATCTGGAAGGTAAGTTCAAAGTAAGGGATACGAGGAGCTCAGGGCTAACCAGTGGGTAGAAGGGAGGAAAGAATCAGAATAAATTCAGAGAAACAAGGGCTGAAGTAGGATATTACCAGAGGCAGGAATAAAACAGATTAGTTTGAGGACTGGTTTTATAGGAACAATGTAACTGATAAGTTACAGTGTTGTACTGCCCTCTAGTGGTTGTACCTTGCAATGCCAAAAGAGATATCCCAGGGGGAGATTGAGAGCATTGTAGGGAGTGAAGAGGACTCTATAGAAAGCCAGGGGGATAGTTTGAGGTCAAATTAATGGATGGTATAGAGAATAGTGAGTGGGAGACTATGGCTGCTGGTATTCCTGATAGGGACCGTTCTCTTAAAGTAGTAAAAAAACAGGAATTAGTTGCATTGGTAAGAGATAAGGAGCAGGTTACACATACTTTTAATCAACAGTTCCTGCTTCCAAAGCCAATAGAGTACAGAGACGACAGTGGGCTATTCTGTGCTGGGGTGAGGTGGCCCAGTTTGAGGATGAAGTCAGTTAATTCTATAGGTCTTGACCAGCCCGAGGGGCACAGTATCTAGGGAGGTTTACTCTGGCAGGAGGGTTACAAGCTTTAAGAAGAAGTAGAGAAAGGGAACAAAGTGTTAAAATAGACACAATGCAAAGACATCCAACACTTCATTTGTCTTACAAGAATCCACATACAATATTAAGTCAAGCAAAAACTTCCAACTGTTAAGCAATCACTGTTGGGCAGAATGTGGACAAACAGTCTGTGAGAGGTTGAGACAATCACAACAATAGCTAGGATAACATGTAATATCTAACATTCAAAATTATCTGTTTAAAGAACCAGTTCATGGACAAAGTATAGTCGCTGTTCTTTACAGTAAAGTATCACTCTGTTTAATCAGTGTGCAGATAGTATAGTACCAAAAGCATTTCTGTGTGGTGCCTGCCGATCCTTTGTTCAATTGAATTAACGGCACAGAGCAAACAAGTAAGCGTTCAGTTGCTTAAAAATAAGAACAAAAACCTTTGCTTATACTAGCGTCCATATTTTATATGTGTTCAGTTGTTTAAGATAAGACAAAAAACCTTTGCTTACACTAGAATCCGTAATTTTATACGATTAAAAGTAGCACTCCGTTTAAACGGTTTGCTAAGTTATATTGTACCAACAAATATAGGACACCCGGTCCACACTTATGTTATACTAAAAGCATGCGAGTAACTAATCAGATGCTAGAGAGAGGCTTAAGGTAGCTAGTGTGGATAAATGATATCTTTACAAATGGCAGATTAGTTCTTTGGGTACATGTTAACAGACAGACTACTTACAAGATCAGCTTTGCCTGAATTATATAAAACCACTCTGTTTAAATATGATTTCTGCCATCTAACAGCATTTTTTGGTGTTACTGACTATGAATCATGGTACTGACTATCACATTTTAGAAAATCACTGAAAATATATTAGAGTGGAGGAACTATCAACTTTGAATCTGGAAACCTCATCTTTGAACTTTATCTTTTCCCTGGAGATGAGGAGAGATCTTGGGTTCAACCAAAAAAAAATATCTCATGGAGTTTTGTTTCCATAAAGGCATTATCTTTTGAAGAAGAAGCTGAAGATTGTGAAGAAGAACTTTCCTTATCAGGATCCTGACAGGAAAGAAGAATTAATCTGCCTCATATATAAATTCTCTTTTTCACTAGAAGAGTCTGGAAAATAAGTCATTTGTCATTATTTTTGTCCTTTTGAACCTTCACAAAAGCCTGAACTGGTGTGCTGATCTATGCTCTATCCATAGACTGATAATAGATTAATTTTGTTTCAGCATTGTGTCCCATTTTAAACTGAAATAAATCATTCTAAATAAGTATTAGTTGAAGGAAGGCAGAAGTAAGATAGGAGGTGAAGTGAATGACGGTACTGAGGACCCAGCTTGTCCAAGGGTTCCTATCACTTTGTCGAAAGCTTAATTCCATGAATGCCTATTTATTGAACACCCTTTCATGAAACGTTTACATCATCAAAACTTTTTCCTAGGGAAGGAAGTTAGTTAGAAGTCATTACAAATTTGCCCTTTTCCCCAATGTAGTGCGGTCTCTGAGTTGGTATACATATATATATATATATATATATATATATATATATATATATATATATATAATTGGGGGGTGAAGTATGTGTGGGGCAAAGCCGCCCACATTGTTAAGTTTAAAATAGGTGAAGCCCCCCACCTTGATGAGTTTAAAATAATGTGTTGACTGTTATGATTGCTCTGATGGCCAAGTAGTTTCATTCCCTAGGAAAAAGTTTTGATGATGTAAATGTTCGATGAATGGGTGTTTGATAATTAGGGTTTGATGAAAAGGCATTTGCAGAATTAAGCTTTTGACAAAATGATATAGACTCCTTGTCAAAATAACACAGAAGTGTTAGGTTCATCATTCTCTGAAATCTGCAATAACCAGGTAGAATTGAATGGCAGTAAATACGCAAGTCAGATAAGTACAAAACCTCAATATATTACACAAAATGTAAGCACTTTCGCAGTGATACCACACTGCTTCATCAGACATCACATTACAACTACCAAAGCATTCTTATACAAAATTAATAAAACCAATTAAAACTCACTAATCTATCAGAATAAGACAAGTTCCCTCCAAAATATAATTAGTTAATTGTTTTTGGAGGGGACTTGTCTTATTCTGATAGGTTAATGAGTTTTAATTGGTTTTATTCATTTTGTATAAGAATGCTTTGGTAGTTGTAATGTGATGTCTGATGAAGCAGTGTGGTATCACTGTGAAAGCGCTTACATTTCGTGTAATAAATTGAGGTTTTGCATTTATGTGACTTGCGTACTTTAGCCATACAATTCCACCTGGTTATTGCTGCTTTTATCATTTGGGATTGTGGTGGAAGATTCACTGTTGGGGAGTTCTGTTTAGTTTTTCTCTGAAATCTGTTAATCTTCCATGGTCATAAGGGATACCAGGATAAGTAATTATGATATTTAATGTCTGCAAATACCTGTGATTGTTCCTGTACAGTTTCCTGTGTTCCCCATGAATAACATAAGATCTTTTCACAGCTGTTTTGCCCACTATCTCATATTCAGTCTGCAATCTTTTGTGTGTCTTTTGAATTCTTACTCTTTTTTCCCACCATATGTGCCACTGCTAATTTCTTTCCAGCATTTCCTTTACTCAAAGTTCACTTCCAAATATCAGTAAAGTACTGGAAGTAAAAAATATGTTATTTAAACTCCTGCTCATTTGCAGTTGAACTCATGAGATCCTCCAATGAAGTTTTCCCATATTCAAAAACTCTGAAGCTACAATATTTGTAGGTTTTGCAACTGCTCTTTCTCATGGGATTGCCTTATATTGGAATAATTCTCTCAAATTTTCTGTTAAAATCTTTTTGCCTTGACTCGTTATTGCATGTTTAAATTCTCCCAACACAAATACATACATTTTCTGAATGTCTGAATTTTGCACTGCACATCATTATGTGGTATGACAACATGTGAAGAATCTAGACTTCAAAGCATAAATCCCAATTGTACCTCTCATGCCTGTCAGATTATTTCAGACAACCTGGAACAATAATCTGCATATATGATACTACACTTATTTGAAACCAAATAAATCTGTAGCCTTTCTGCTCCACAGTCAAATATACTGTTCAATACCAGGATGACCAGGGAGTATAAAAAATGACATTGCTTTTTCTAAATTGTTGTTATGGTATGAACTGTGTTCCCCACAAATATGCTCTATTTGTTCTATATAAGTAGACATGTATGACCCTTGAACTGTATTTCTTACTCTTTCCTTGCAGTTACTGCTGTGATATATGCATCCTCTCAACCATTTGATCTCTGAGTTGAGAATTATTATTTAGTCATCTTTGCACATCAAGCTCTAAGTAAAGTTATTTTCTTATTGAATGAAAATCATGACTTGACATCTTTCTGACTGATTACTTTTGCTCAGGACAGCCTTTTATTGAAATAATTTGCTATATTTTTATATGTAAGATAATTACAGTACTCCTCTGAAATTCTTTTGTTTTTCTGTCATCTGTTACTATGGTGCTACCCAAAGAACCAATAGTTCTAGCAGTTTTGAGCTTCTCTGATAAATATGTTATACTCAACTCATGTATCGTGTAGTTCCTTGCCTGGTCAATCTATCTCATAGTACTTCTACAGAGCAAGGAACATTATTTTTAGTCTTAGAGATGTTTTTACAAAAATGTAATGAGCATGGTTTGCAAAAGTTTGCAGTCTGTTTCGACGGGAACCTCTCTGCCATGAACATACTTATGGAAGTAAAAATAATCCAAATGCAGAGTAGCACACCAGCGGAGGCAGGAACCAGCGTAATAAATATGAGAATAAATTGTTCAGTCACCATACACGCTGTTCCGTTTGGCAATAAAACATGAACACTGTTACAAGAGCATAGTATTCAAACCATTAATCACCACGTGGACTTCGAAAAGCATAAAAATCTTTAATTCTAAAACAAAGTGAGCGCTTTCGCCAACAGGCTTCTTCAGACTTTAATAAAATTACAGGAAAGCAAGCTCTTTAAAAGAACTCTCTTGAATTCTGATTGGTTACAAGATTGGCAAACATTGCGCTTGACAATTTAAAGCGCTACATACATCACTTACTGTCATCAGACAAATGCATGTTAAAACTTCACATATAAAAAGTCCATAGTTATGCTTATACTATTTGATGCAGTACCATAAAACTGATATACTGTGCAAGTACATGTTAAGACTTCACATATAAAAAATCCATTGTTATGCTTATACTATTTAATACAGTGCCGTAAAGCTAATATACTCTGCAGATGTTTTAATATATGTTGTAAAATAGATGGTGAGTGCATGGAGTAGATGGTGAGTACATAGAGTGTGAGTGATAAATTTACAGACACAATTAACTCTCGAAAACTACACATAAACACAATATCTTATGAAGAAGAGTCAAAGGCATCTCCCTTCATCATGATATCTCCATCTCAAAAACTAAGCTGTTTGTGAATGAGAGAAATATATTCACTTGTGTCTGCGTATTCTCCTACTTTTAAGGAAGGGTTTAATTTGGACCTTATCATTGAGGCCGGGTGGTTCTTCTGCGCGCCATCTAATTATCCACCTCGTCTCACATTCCAGAGTACGGTTGACAAGGTCACCTCCTCTAAATCCCTGTGTAAGTCTTTGGATGACAAAAAAACTAAATATATGATCTTGTCCTGCTAATTTACAATGCTTGGCCAGGGCATTCACCTCTGATCCTATCCTAATTTGGTAACAATGCTCCCTTATACGTTATTTTAAGGTACGGTTCGTCTTCCCAATGTAATAAGCAGGACATAAACTGCAGGTTGCTGCGTAAATAACATTTCTGCTTTCACAATTGGTGTTGGTATAAAAATAATAAGTGCGGCCTGTTGTGGGATGTGTAAATAAAGTATCTATATTAATATAAGGGCACTGGTTACATTTTCCACAAGGCTCTGTGTTAACGTCCACACCTTCTTCCTGTGGATTGTTGGTAACATATCTTGGTTTACATAAAATACTCTTCAAGTTTGGATGGTTCTTATATGTAATGCTTGGCTTAGGACCTAAAATTTTACATACCTCCCTATCGGAAAGTAGAATATCCCAGTGTTTCTGCATAAGTCCTTTTACTTCCAAACTGACCTGACTGAAAGTTAAAGTGGCCCTCACCTCATTCTGGGGTGGTGTAACTACATTCTGTGCATCTATTTGTTCCATGAAATATGGTCTTGCTCTGTTCGGCCTCAATGATTCTACTGCAGTGATAGTCTCATTTATATCTTTCTCACAGTATCCCCTCTCTATAAATCTCTTTTTAAGGTCCTGTACTCCTGATTCAAAACATTGCTCATTTGGGTTGAGTCTGGACACTCTCATAAATTGTCCTTTTAAAACATTTTTAAAAACGTGGAGAGGGTGCATGCTTTGACTGTGAAGTAGAATATTCCTATGACAACCCTTTCTGTGTATGGACGTATTCAACATACCATTAGATAATCTACATATCTCTACGTCTAAAAAAGAGATATTGGTCCTTGAAAAATTCATAGTGAATTTCAAAAACCCGGTGGTTGTGTCAAGGTATGTTACAAAATTCCTAAGGGAAAATTCATCATCCAACCACACAAAAAAGAGATCATCTACAAATCGGCAATACATGGCCACATGTTCCTTAAAATAAATGCTTTCATATACATACTCATCCTCCCATCTAGCCATAACTAGGTTGGCGTAGCTATTGGCACAAGACGTGCCCATAGCTACGCCATCCCTCTGGAGGTACAAGTCTTCACCAAAAGCAAAGGCATTATTAGTCAAAACAGTTTCAAGCAACAGGGCAATTAAATCTACTTTTTTAACTGAAAATTGTGAATAATTTCTTAAGTATTCTGTGATGGATTTAATCCCTATGTCATTAGGAATAACTGTAAATAGACTTGTAACGTCTAATGTCACCAAGAAAAACTGTTGATCGTCTCTTAGTTGTTGTGTATAGGTATATAAATCTATTAAGAACTGCTTACTGTCTTTAAGTATTCGTTTATTCTCATCTACTAATGGTCTCAATAGACTTTCTATGTAAATTGACAGGGGTTCCGTAACCCAACCCTGCCCTGCAACAATAGGTCTCATGGGTGGGTTCTTATTGTTTTTATGAATCTTTGGCAAACCCTGAATTACAGGAATTACAGGGTCCCTAACTTTAAAAAAATCATAAAGTTCTAAGGTGATATCCGATGACATAATGAGATCATCTAATGTATAGTAAACACTAAATACTCTATCCACTAAAATCTCATGGTCTATTTTCTGATATGATTCATCGTCATTTAGCATCTGTTTCATCTTGATGTTATAATCAACAGTATCCATAATAATAATCGGACCACCTTTGTCGGCTGGTCTGATGACTATGGATAAATCTTGTTTTAAATCATTCAAAGCTTTCCTTTCAAGATAGTTTAAGTTCTGGCCATGTCTAGGCTTTCTCCTATTTTCAAAACACTTATATATGTCATTTTCCAAGACCCTACCAAATACTTCAATGGTGGGATTCAATTGTGGAATAAAAGTGCTATTTGCACGAAATCTCATATGTCCTGTACTATCTTGTTGCTGACCATAATCCAATTTTAATTGTAAGTTTCTAATGAAAAGTTTGGTGTCAATAACCGTGTCCACTAAGTCACCATTTTTGGTGGGAATAAAATTAAGACCTCTACTCAAGACTTGTACTTCATATTTAGTCAAAACTCTCTTAGATAGATTGAAAACTAATGATTTGTTCTCTCCCACATCTTTTTTAACGTAGGCCCCTGTTGTTCTTCTATGGAGCCCTTCCTCTTCTGCCTCCCCCTGCTGGCAGACCGTTTTGTCCCCAAAAAATGATCCTGTGCTATGGGGAGTGGGGCGGGTACTCTATCCGTTGTGAGGAGCGTAATACTAACTTTGGGTCTAACTGCTGTATCTCCATGAGATGACTTATTCGTACTCACTGTACCACCATTATCAATTGTCTCACCTGATGGAAGAGGTATGGCACCTTCACTATCACTTCGTGTGTGGGTTCCATCTACCCCTGGTTTAGCATTGTGAATTTGGTCAATGGGCTGTATAATAGCACTTGTACTCATCGTATGTCTGTCATCGTGTTCATTGCCATCAATTATATTATTGGTTTGTGTGACACTAACTTCTCGCAATTCATTTCTGATGCCATTGACAACTACATTCCCATTATATGGGATTTTATGTAATTTATCATGTGCATGGTTCCTTACAGTCACATTCACAAAACTTTGCGAATTATTGGAACCATCGAGAGTTTGTGTCTGCATATTCCTGTCCCTCGGCCAAGTAAAGACATAGTTATTTTTAAAATCTCGTGTGTCACGTGTTATTTTATTCTTTTTTTGGTCTATTAACCGTTTTTCTAAAAGCATAACATCTTCTATCACTCTTTCCAATCTTAACACATAAGCATTATCAACATATTTTACCATAAAATCATTAAATAAATTGTTGACTGAAAGTCTCAATCTGTTCTCTTCTGGCAGATGGTATTCAATCATTAGCTTCATGTAATTGAAGCTCAGCTCAAGATTGAGCTGTTGCCAGCGATACAAAAGATCCGGGAATTGATTTCCTGACGTGGGCATTTTCAAAATACGAAGCCCACGCGGTATAATTCTTTTAATTAAACAGGCTTCAAAATATTGCCTTTGGACTTGCAACCTTTTTAACTTAATGAAGTCAGTCTCTATCTCTTGCAAGTCTCTAGTAACATTAAAGTTACTTACATCACTCTCAATGTCCATGATTCCGTCAATGTTCGGTACAAAGTTCAATAACAAATTATCTTCTCCAGTGACGCATACTTGAAAGCGTTCAGTGAACCTGCTAGGTCTCTCCGTAACAGGTGGAACGTAAGGTAGTTCAATATTTATGTTGTTGACGTTCGCCATACCCCTCGGGTGCTGCACTGACGACAAATAAAGAATAAAAATAATCCAAATGCAGAGTAGCACACCAGCGGAGGCAGGAACCAGCGTAATAAATATGAGAATAAATTGTTCAGTCACCATACACGCTGTTCCGTTTGGCAATAAAACGTGAACACTGTTACAAGAGCATAGTATTCAAACCATTAATCACCACGTGGACTTCGAAAAGCATAAAAATCTTTAATTCTAAAACAAAGTGAGCGCTTTCGCCAACAGGCTTCTTCAGACTTTAATAAAATTACATGAAAGCAAGCTCTTTAAAAGAACTCTCTTGAATTCTGATTGGTTACAAGATTGGCAAACATTGCGCTTGACAATTTAAAGCGCTACATACATCACTTACTGTCATCGTACAAATGCATGTTAAAACTTCACATATAAAAAGTCCATAGTTATGCTTATACTATTTGATGCAGTACCATAAAACTGATATACTGTGCAAGTACATGTTAAGACTTCACATATAAAAAATCCATTGTTATGCTTATACTATTTAATACAGTGCCGTAAAGCTAATATACTCTGCAGATGTTTTAATATATGTTGTAAAATAGATGGTGAGTGCATGGAGTAGATGGTGAGTACATAGAGTGTGAGTGATAAATTTACAGACACAATTAACTCTCGAAAACTACACATAAACACAATATCTTATGAAGAAGAGTCAAAGGCATCTCCCTTCATCATGATATCTCCATCTCAAAAACTAAGCTGTTTGTGAATGAGAGAAATATATTCACTTGTGTCTGCGTATTCTCCTACTTTTAAGGAAGGGTTTAATCTGGACCTTATCATTGAGGCCGGGTGGTTCTTCTGCGCGCCATCTAATTATCCACCTCGTCTCACATTCCAGAGTACGGTTGACAAGGTCACCTCCTCTAAATCCCTGTGTAAGTCTTTGGATGACAAAAAAACTAAATATATGATCTTGTCCTGCTAATTTACAATGCTTGGCCAGGGCATTCACCTCTGATCCTATCCTAATTTGGTAACAATGCTCCCTTATACGTTCTTTTAAGGTACGGTTCGTCTTCCCAATGTAATAAGCAGGACATAAACTGCAGATTGCTGCGTAAATAACATTTCTGCTTTCACAATTGGTGTTGGTATAAAAATAATAAGTGCGGCCTGTTGTGGGATGTGTAAAGTATCTGTATTAATATAAGAACATTGGTTACATTTTCCACAGGGCACTGTGTTAACGTCCACACCTTCTTTCTGTGGATTATTGGTAGCATATCTTGGTTTACATAAAATACTCTTCAAGTTTGGATGGTTCTTATATGTGATGCTTGGCTTGGGACCTACAATTTTACATACCTCCCTATCAGAAAGTAAAATATCCCAGTGTTTCTGCATAAGTCCTTTTACTTCCAAACTGACTTGACTGAAAGTTAAAGTGGCCCTCACCTCATTATGGGGTGGTGTAACTACATTCGGTGCATCTAATTGTTCCATAAAATATGGTCCTGCTCAATTCGGCCTCAATGATTCTACTGCAATGATAGTCTCATTTATGTCTTTCTCACAGTATCCCCTCTCTATAAATCTATTTTTAAGGTCCTGTACTCCTGATTCATAACATTGCTCATTGGGGTTAAGTCTGGACACTCTCATAAATTGTCCTTTTAAAACAATTTTAAAAACGTGGAGAGGGTGCATGCTTTGTCTGTGAAGTAGACTATTCCTATGACAACCCTTTCTGTGTATGGACGTATTCAACATACATCTTGTGCCAATAGCTACGCCAACCTAGTGATGGCTAGATGGGAGGATGAGTATGTATATGAAAGCATTTATTTTAAGGAACATGTGGCCATGTATTGCCGATTTGTAGATGATCTCTTTTTTGTGTGGTTGGGAGATGAATTTTCCCTTAGGAATTTTGTAACATACCTTGACACAACCACCGGGTTTTTGAAATTCACTATGAATTTTTCAAGGACCAATATCTCTTTTTTAGACGTAGAGATATGTAGATTATCTAATGGTATGTTGAATACGTCCATACACAGAAAGGGTTGTCATAGGAATAGTCTACTTCACAGACAAAGCATGCACCCTCTCCATGTTTTTAAAAATGTTTTAAAAGGACAATTTATGAGAGTGTCCAGACTTAACCCCAATGAGCAATGTTATGAATCAGGAGTACAGGACCTTAAAAATAGATTTATAGAGAGGGGATACTGTGAGAAAGACATAAATGAGACTATCATTGCAGTAGAATCATTGAGGCCGAATAGAGCAAGACCATATTTTATGGAACAATTAGATGCACCGAATGTAGTTACACCACCCCAGAATGAGGTGAGGGCCACTTTAACTTTCAGTCAAGTCAGTTTGGAAGTAAAAGGACTTATGCAGAAACACTGGGATATTTTACTTTCTGATAGGGAGGTATGTAAAATTGTAGGTCCCAAGCCAAGCATCACATATAAGAACCATCCAAACTTGAAGAGTATTTTATGTAAACCAAGATATGCTACCAATAATCCACAGAAAGAAGGTGTGGACGTTAACACAGTGCCCTGTGGAAAATGTAACCAATGTTCTTATATTAATACAGATACTTTATTTACACATCCCACAACAGGCCGCACTTATTATTTTTATACCAACACCAATTGTGAAAGCAGAAATGTTATTTACGCAGCAATCTGCAGTTTATGTCCTGCTTATTACATTGGGAAGACGAACCGTACCTTAAAAGAACGTATAAGGGAGCATTGTTACCAAATTAGGATAGGATCAGAGGTGAATGCCCTGGCCAAGCATTGTAAATTAGCAGGACAAGATCATATATTTAGTTTTTTTGTCATCCAAAGACTTACACAGGGATTTAGAGGAGGTGACCTTGTCAACCGTACTCTGGAATGTGAGACGAGGTGGATAATTAGATGGCGCGCAGAAGAACCACCCGGCCTCAATGATAAGGTCCAGATTAAACCCTTCCTTAAAAGTAGGAGAATACGCAGACACAAGTGAATATATTTCTCTCATTCACAAACAGCTTAGTTTTTGAGATGGAGATATCATGATGAAGGGAGATGCCTTTGACTCTTCTTCATAAGATATTGTGTTTATGTGTAGTTTTCGAGAGTTAATTGTGTCTGTAAATTTATCACTCACACTCTATGTACTCACCATCTACTCCATGCACTCACCATCTATTTTACAACATATATTAAAACATCTGCAGAGTATATTAGCTTTACGGCACTGTGTTAAATAGTATAAGCATAACAATGGATTTTATATGTGAAGTCTTAACATGTACTTGCACAGTATATCAGTTTTATGGTACTGCATCAAATAGTATAAGCATAACTATGGACTTTTTATATGTGAAGTTTTAACATGCATTTGTACGATGACAGTAAGTGATGTATGTAGCGCTTTAAATTGTCAAGCGCAATGTTTGCCAATCTTGTAACCAATCAGAATTCAAGAGAGTTCTTTTAAAGAGCTTGCTTTCATGTAATTTTATTAAAGTCTGAAGAAGCCTGTTGGCGAAAGCGCTCACTTTGTTTTAGAATTAAAGATTTTTATGCTTTTCGAAGTCCACGTGGTGATTAATGGTTTGAATACTATGCTCTTGTAACAGTGTTCACGTTTTATTGCCAAACGGAACAGCGTGTATGGTGACTGAACAATTTATACTTATGGAAGTCCTCTCATCCATAGCATATTCTTAACACTCATTTTCAAACTCATTTCTTATATGCACCTGTAAATGCTCTTAATCCATAAGTAACTGATCACTTATCTTGAGGGAGGACAACTCACCTATTATTCTGACTGGTATCTGCCTGCAACACAACTGGCTTTTCAAATCATAGCAGTTTAATACTTGAACATATATTATTAGTCTGTTGAGCATTTCAAAACTTTCACTGCTGACAGCCTTTTTTAAAACTGGTAAGCTTGAAAGTCATTAACGCAAGCATGTAAAAGCATTTAAGTGACTCAAGTAAAGAAGCGGAAGGTTTTGTGAAACAGTTTGGGAACAATATCAGTTCTGGTGCTTGGATATTTGAAGACCATAAAATAAGGTGCTATTCATTAAAAGAATGTGCATCTCATCATGAGAAAGTGATAAGTGGAAAAAATAAGCAATTTTGCCAACAAATGCACAAAGAGGTGGATTGTATTTATATAGTAGTACAGTTCCAGAATAGATTATATGCATATAAAATTATGGAACAGTACATACTTGTAAAATAAAAGAATACCTTGCACCAATGTAGATAACAGAAACTGAAGGTTGATAAATTAATCTTACTATAAAGTGGCAAAGAGTAGATGTGAAATGTCATGGGGGGTCCATATTGGTTGTCCTAAGAAGAAATGGAAGGTGTTTGGGTAAAGGAGGTGCACATTTTCTATTGCTAATTAAAGCTATATTAACTTAAAATTTGGAGTATTGAGGTGTGAATAAAGTTAAGATCTACAGATCTGTAATTCCTGATATGGCAGTCAGTTGAAATTTATTGGACAGCAGTTTGATGCATCAAGTGCTTTGTTGGTGATTAGATATCACAAATGAAAAGTGTTCCAAAGTAAAAGGATACTATAACAGCCATAGAACATGTAGATGGTGCTGTAGGCTTTGACAAGGTTCAATCGGGCAGCATGGATTGTTTGCTCCTTATCCATGGCCTCAACAGCACTGACAAAGAACTCAATCAGGTTACACAGAAAAGATCTGCCTTTTCTAAAGTTGAATCGGTCTGCATCTTGTGATAAAAGGTCACTTATATTATTTATTCATTCTGCTATAATGCATTCCATAGCTTTTCTACTAAGACTAGTTAGAGCAATAAACTTGTATTCAACCATATGATAGTCTCCAGAGGGACCATCATTATGCACGACAACCACAATATCTGTTTCCCATACCTGTAATGAGCGTAGAGACCAAGGATAGTGTTGATGGAGAGATTTTGCTAGATTTAACCTAACACATCTTAGCAGACATCCAAATATGTAGTCAGAAAG
>NC_056728.1:522580678-522596441 GCF_019279795.1 Protopterus annectens | reverse complement strand
CAACATTTCTGCATACAGGGGGGACAGCTATTCTTTGTACATTTCTATCTGGGGGCACACCTGATTGTTACTGTGGGTGTACATAGGATGAGGGGTTCACCTGACACTTAAACACATTTGCTAGTCCTGCACTGCCATGTAAGGTAGACCATTTCAGTCTGTACTGTTGCCCATCGTACTGGCTTGAGGCATACTACTGTACTACAGATCTTAGCGTCCAATGTCACGTATATTAGATTGCGACTTCATAGCCTACCCAACCCACATCACACCGCCTGGCCTGCTGTTCTCTGTCTGCATAGGCCTGTGGTGGAGGTTACCCATATGCCTCTTTAGGGGCATGATACAGCATTTACTTGTGTTTGCATTAGTGTACAATTGTCCTGCTGTGTCTGTGCCAGTGAAATGCTGTCATGGCTTAGTGGTTCACTACTGTGACTATAGTGCACAGTATCCTAGGTTCGAGCTCTCTCACTGCTTTTTATTTTCATGCTGGGCAGACCAGACTTCCTAAGGAACAGTAAAGCAAATATGAGCATGTTTACCTGACTTTGCTCAACTTTGCCCGACTTTGCCCTACCTTGCCCAACATTGCTCAAAGTTGCCCGACGTTGCACTTGTTAGCACGGGTAATTTTGTTTACATATACTAAATAGTGGTAAATGCTGCTTAGCACTGCTTTATATTGCTTAAAACATGGCAATCATGCATCAGGTGGTGCTGCAGGGCTGCCTATGTTGGATGCACATAGTACACTCCCTATACATGTTTGAAAACAGGTAGCATCAAGATAGGCATCCTTTTTATTTTATGTGCGAATCAGAGAGAGGTATCATTTCCAGGGTTCCTACTGAGCCAGTGTATGTGCTATGCGTTGCCTCTTTGCCAAGGCCAAGGCATACTGGGCACGCCTCCTTCTGCCTACTGGGACAGGCTCAGGTTGTTCCTCCTCCGAGTCACGCTCTGTTTGTGATGGCCTTGGCAATGGTGGGGGGCTGTTTGGCCCCGCCCCATGCTGTTCCTGCTGCAGCAATTTTCGCAGGATCATATTGTGTAGCATGGCACATACTATGACAATTTGGGTACATGTAGTTGATGAGTACTGCAAGGCTCCACCAGATGTGTCCAGGTACCGGAACTGTGACTTGAGCATCCCAAACACACGCTCGATTACATTTCGTGTTTGTGCGTGTGCCTTATTATGGAGTTCTTGTTCAGGTATGTGTACATTTCTGATGGGTGTCATCAGCCACGGCTCCAGTGCGTATCCAGCATCCCCCACTAGGTGACCGTCAGGGATGTTCCCATTGGCAAATATCTGGTACAGCTGCGTCAGATGCCAGATATGGGAATTGTGGTAGCTTCCAGGGCAGCCAGCACACACATTCAGTATTATGCCCTGTGCATCGCACATGACCTGGCAGATGATGGAGGCGAAGCCCTTGTGGTTGATGTAGGCCCTACCCCGCTCACTGGCTGGTGCTCTGATGCATATGTGCGTGCAGTCTATTGCACCCACTACCTCAGGGTATTCTGCTATTTGCTGGAAAAGATGCATATTCCTGGCCAATGCCTCATGGGAATTGGGGAAATATACATGATCACTGACATGTGCTGACATGGCATTCAGGAACTGGTGCAGTACCCTGGATGCTGATGCCTGTGAAATCCCCATCATATCACCAGTTGGTCTCTGGAAGGTACCTGTTGCTAGTATTCTTAGGCCAACACATACCTTGGTTTCCACTGGGATGGGTTCCCCTCTGTTGGTTCTGTGTGTGAGGCGTGGCCTGCACAGCTCAAGAATTTGCTGCAGGAGGTCTCTGTCCACTCTATAGTGCTCCACTATCTCCAGCTCATGTAGCCCCTGGTAGGTTATCCTATGTCTGTACACTCTTTTCCATCTCCTCACTGTGGGTTGCTTAGCAGCATTCGCAACAGCACCACCCTCAGCATCTTGCACATGTTGGCTTATGATAGCAATGGCAGCCCCTAACATTTTTTTGTCCGAGTTAAGCCTTTTAAGTTTTCACTCTTTGTATACTGCAGTGTTGCAGTGTTCTTGAGAAAAACATGGGGGGATGTTGTTTGCAGAGTTTTAAGTGCTGGGCTGGGCTGGGCTAGTGCACTGCCTGTGTAACTGACTGATTCTGATTTATTTCACCTGGCAGCTCTGCTAGTTCTCCTTGGTTAACTTCCTACTACTTCTTTGCCTTCCTTTTCACTTTCTGTTTCCACAAGGGGCAGTGCCTCGCACACAAGCACACAAGCTCGCACACAAGCTTACATGGGTTTACAGGCACGCAAATGTGCACACACGGTGTAAACACATTTGCAAGAAGTTTCAGATATATCCACGGTGTACACCTTTGGTTTCTGGGTTTCAGCTAGGACAACAGTAGACACGCCTCTTCCAATCCTGAGCAACTCAGAGCAAACATAAGCCACTCTGCTCCAATAAGCTTACAGTCTTTCATACATACCCCCTCATGATGTCACCTATCTTCTACTCTACTATTCCCCTACTCCTACACTTACACTCTAGGGACATGGCTCACATGCCAAATGAAATTGTGATTCACTATCCTTATTCTCATTTGCATAGGATTGCCAACTAATGCTTGGTTACATCTCTCAAACTGAGCTTCCCCCCTGAGCAACCACTACTCAGTAGCCATGTTGTCTTTAGCCTGTCATTTACCTGCATGGCAGAATAAATAAGCTTTTTATTAAAAATGCATATTTTTGGCTATTTTTTAATTATTTTCTGTTTTTTTAAGCGCTGCACGCTTCCGCGGTGCTGTGCTATGCTTAAACATCAGAGATCGGGGAAAAAAATAAAAATTAATTTTTATTAATTTTCAACATGTAAAAATGCCAATGGCCTTATATTTGGCCATTGACATGCTTCCTCAACTGGATGCATCCTTTATTTGGAGCTGTCATAGCTCCGCTTAGCTATTTGCAGAATGGTACTCCGTTACCAATGGAGTACATTTCTGCAAATAACACTGCTCTTACACGGACAGGTTAGTGGTTCCTGGATCTCAAATTTACCTCATTTGCATACATTTCAGCAGCAAATTAGGTAATTTGCATACCATAATACTGTCCATGCAAGAGTAGTTTTAGGAGCTCTCATGCACGCCCCTGCCGGCTATTGCTGAATCGCTCAGCAGACATATTGCCTGTCTGACGTCTTACACTACTCTTAGACTCCATGCAAGCCTTCGAGAATCCAGCCCAAGGTGCAGGTTAGCACACATTAATAAGGTGGTACGGTGGATGAAACCACCATACTAATATATGTTAAACCTAACATTAACCATCCCCCGGATTCATGAAGCTCGGAGGTCGGGCGTGAAGGTTTGCTACCGCCGCAGTAGCGAGTAACCGGCGAAAGCAGTGCCACATGCATAGTAATGAGTGTGCGCTGCAACCACAATCACGTGCATAGGGCACGTGAGCGAGTCCAGGGAGCCCAAGTAGGATGCGTCCGTAGGCGTGGCCAAGCTGGCAGGCAATGAGCAACCTAAAGTGCTGACTGTCACAGGCCGCCTGCAATAGTAACCACACCAACCAGTGTCCGTGGAAAATGAAACGTATGCAGAGTACGCAACATAGTACCCGTCCACACAAAATGGAGAACCAAACATAAATCCACGAAGTACAAAATGTTCCCATCCACAGAACAAAGGATACTCAGAATACTGTGTCCATCACGCAATGCACTGTCAGCAGGCATACCCATTGGAGGTGTACTGCATCATGTCAGCGCACCGCAACTACACACGGCTAGCCCCATGGGCATGGTCACCAGCAGTCCCACAGTGGTAGTGAGAGCACACAGCTGGGCAGTCGTGGCCATATAACAACCAGAAAGAAACCAGATATCCCAAACACAGACAGACATGTGTATAGTAAAATGTGCTAGACACAGCAACGCATCTGCCATACACATAGGATGATGTATGCCGAATCGAATATCCAGAAGCAGAACCCATGCATGCAAATGTAATACACAACAACCCCGCCATAGCACGTGAACCCGCACTCCATGTCCGACTGTCCACCCAATCCAGCTAGCAGCCTTTATGCGCAGCTGCACACCTACACACAGCGGGTATACCCCAGATGTAGTAGGAAGTATTGTCCTAGGCAGCGCACGCAGCAAATATGTACCCCACATGTCAACATCCCATCCCAGGTACTGATATCCAAATGGCTGCATGTGAATGTGTCGGCAGAATGTGTACATCCCGCTGTGGTTACGGACCTGTCAAACCCCACAGGTGTTACACGCCACGGTGTCCATAACTGGACACATCTGGACAAAGCAGTATGTGCAGCCACTGTACCGAAGGATTAGCTATGCAGACATGTCAAACACACACAGGGCGGAACAGCCATCCACCAAGCAGGTCACCCCAGCAGGGTTGCTACATGCACAGAATGTCAAGGTGGGACATCACTGTGATATGTGTTGTTTCGTATGGCAAAACACCCATGGCCAATGCAAAGGATAGAATAACACGTATATGCCCGGATGAATGGTTATGTCATAGCATGGGAATAGCCTAAGCTATCCAACATAATAGTCATGCGTACCAGATACAAAATGCCTGTAACATGCAAGTAGTAATGCAGGAAGACATACACGACTGTGTCAATATCACAGGACATATAGCACGTGTCAAGTGTCGACGCAGGGCACATATGTCCATAATGGGGCCCCCTGCAAAGAGGAACACGTGCCAACCCCACCCCCCACTGACATATCGGCAGTATAAATAAAACCCAAACACACACCAACACCACCATCCAACCCATGATAGCAACGAAGGCCGGACAAAGACTAACACGATGCGTGCACAAATAGGGACACATAAACCGTGTCTGACAACTTTCCACAGGCCACCGAATAATAGTATGTACATATGCATGTAATGCCGCGAAGGATGTGGTAGTCCCCAGTATCACAGAGGTAGGTACACAGATACACTGTAATCAATCACATATGTGCACTGTAGACAGCATACCTGCAGGTAATACATAGTTCAGTCATGTGCCACATAAATATCCACGATGAATGAGGACAGGAGATAGACAAGTGTGAATGGGAAAAACGCAGAACATGGCATATGTATGATAACCGCACCACCCACAGCATTGTCATGGCAATAGCAGAAGTTGTTGTTGGTTGCCCAAACACTGCAGTTCGTACATATGGAATGAATATCATAGCACACTCATGCCTGGGTGTGGTAATGCTGGATATACCCACTGTAGACATGGTGCGTCCTGAGGGCTATGCCCGAGGACCAAACAAAGGCCACCGTGGGTAAATACAGCAGTACCTACACCCAGACGGGTTATTGCTATTATGCCATATCAATCTAGGAAAATAAACTAATAATCCCAGACATAATGGCACAGCATAATGCCTGTCTGCCGCCCGTCCGCAGATGTCTGGCATCCGCGGCAGTGCTGATGTACTGCACGAGATGTCTGTTGCTAATGTCAAACTGTCTCGCTATGTAAAACACAGTCAACATAGCAAATCAATACAAAACAGTAATGGAGAGCTCGGTGTCCCTGCTGTTGCCAGTACAACCTGTCCCTCTATGTTAAATATGTGTAGCAGAGAGAGACTGGCACAGCAAGCAACGGACATCACCGCGGGTTCAGTTAGCTGTCACGCCATGTTAAACCCATGTAACATAGCGAGACAGGTTATAATACCGAGGTATACCATTGAAATAGGTCCGCGACCGGACCGTGCCATTACTATAACCCGATCTATAACGGGCACGCTGGCCAATCAGCGTGCACGGTTAGGAATAATGGGGGTGGTTATGGTATAATAGACATGGACAAACCATGCCCATGTGCCTCATCTGACATTTGTACATGGTCAGGGCAGTTCCGTACACTAGGAGGACAAGACCAAACCCAGAGCAGCACAGGAACACCCTGACAATCAAAGACCTGTATGCATTGGGGCTATAAGCCCCTGTGATCTGAATATCCCTGTGGTCACGCCATATGCAACCTGGGTCAAGAGCAGTAGGGAATAGGGAATGTGTAACATGTAGTACCGCACTTTTCCCAGCAGGAGAATGGATGCCTGTGACGTAAGTGAGTGCGGGGATATGTTAATGTAGCTATGTACCATGGGTATGCATATAAATGAGACAGAACAGCAAATGTGTAGTGCTCACAGCAACCGGCCAACGTGAATGCAGTCCTGTTTGAATTATGACTATAGAACATATAAATGTGAACGTATAAGTAATGCGTCTGTGCCGCAAAGACAGTTACATGTGTAAAGGTGAAAGTGTTCCGCGACACGCCCGCTAACCGGATCAGAGATATGTTACTGGAACAGTCACAACTAATACAGGCCACGTAATCACACAGACTCAGTAAACATATGTAACCCAGAATACGGATATGCATGTGCACCCGCGCCAGAACCCACAATTAGATGCAATGCGCCTCAGTGCGGTGATCCACTCACAGCAGGGTTAGTTAATGCTGTGTCCCCCATGTTAGTTATACATGTCTCAAAACTGTCAGCCCCTGAAAGTATGGAACCGGACAATGCCATGCAAAGTACTGGTACAAATAGTGAGAAACACATGATATGTGATAAGACAAACATAGAATGTGGATAGAATAACGGGTGTGTTAGTAGCAGGTATTGACGAAGGGTATGCATCTGTAACCCAACCTACTTGTCAGAAGGTGCCACCGACGCTTATGTCGCTTTATGTTGGCTTGCCATTTGTTGACCGGCTAGGCTAGCTGTATACTATGTCCAGTGTCAGTAGAGGCCCGGGGAGAAATGCTCCACACACAATAATAGCACAACATACCAAAGCAGTCATATATATAAACAAAAATGAACAATAGAAAGTGTCCAAAAAGGACTAGTTACATAAAGATTCCAGAAGACAAAGAAAATGTAGTCAGTGGAAGCACGCCATAATTATAGAATCAGGTCTCTATAGAATCAAGTAAGTCTCACAGGAAATGCCAGCAAATTGCCAGACAGACACAGGTCAATGTAACACACACCTAAGATAAAGGGCCAACCATCCGTGACATTCCGCCAGAACCTGTACAGTGGAAAGGTATGGTATGGTTATATATGTGTGTACACAGGTAATCCACAGACAGTAACAAAGCAAGGTATGAAACGAGGGGTTCACATGTATATATGTACACACAACAGACCAACGTCCTGTATATATGACACATGGATATAAATATGCCGAGTAATAGATAGTATGGCTGGCCAAACAGACGCCCGGGAACGGGGGACACACAGCAGCAGTCAAAACAACTGGCCAGAAGGTGACAGCCCAGCAAGTTCTACACTTTACACATGCACACTGGTGTCCATTGTAGGATTCAAAATTGCTCCATTCGCAACCCCCGCGATTGACGAAAAAGAAGTGACAGCCATAACCACGGAACAGCTATAGATGCACTAAAAGCTTGTTCAAGGTTGATGACACATGTCCATGAAATGCAGGACATATGGACAGATATCCCAGAGTGGCGAGTCCAAAGAAGTGCGGCCCATTATCTCAGTACCGCACACATTAAACCATGTGTAATGTGTACCGTCGAGGGTTGCAGGCATGGGAACCTGGGTATGCAGAAATGGGCCTAGGTGTTGTTTGGCAGAGAATCAGAGGGCCTTCCCCATGGAGGGATGGGTATAGCACATGCCTTAATCCCCACTAATGGTGCAAAGCAGCCACCGGATAATGCGAAAGCAGGTGTGAAATATGTACAGCCCTATATCAGTGTCCTTTAGGCTATCCCCATGGATGGATATGCATACGACCAAGATGGCACTCATAACTCGAAATCTGTCAGAATAACAGAGCTGCAGTAAGGCATAGCACAGGAAATACAGATAGGGACTACATTAGAAGTACCCCATACAAAGTCAGACCATTGTGCGAATACTGGTGTACATAGCTCTCAACCTTCCATCACCAACATGAGGAACACTCACCATAATGTGGAACAAATGGGCAAAATGTGGAACACATACTAATGACTTACTAACAACTTCAACTTGGAAGGTCATAGGATGGTTAAAATACGCTGTTCGCACGTATAATGAAGCTCCTTTAATGAATTAATATGATTAATGTCAATTTACCATGGATTTCACCTAAAACATTCCTAACACTGAATGTGTAACAGACCCTTTCAATGTGGAACTTTGTGGAATTCCGAGGAGCAGGACCCGTTTAAGACCCCAAATGAGGCACGTACGCCCCCATAACGCAGGTAATAACTTGAGAGGTATGCCATGCAGCCATGAATACGGATGTTATGAGGCAGTAATCATGCAATGGAAATAGCGCCCCTCCACCCACTGCACAGTTCAGAATGCCTAGGCAGCAATCAGCTAGAAAGGCACAGCACTATGCTAAACGCAAGGGCAATGGCTTCTAACGCCAGGGTGTGTACACATAATGACAACAGTCAGGGTATGAGGCGATCTACCTGTCCAGAATACATGTACTGAACCGGTGATACTAGGGCGGATGGGAAGAAAGCAGACAACTTTGTGCAAACATGTATATGTCCTACCCTGGTAATTGTGAATGACAACATATGCCCCGCCAACGTCAATGTGGAAGGTAATCGGACACAAAGGTGAAGTGTCCCCTAGGTGCCATGTAAGGTCAACACAATACTCACTAGTTCTCAGTCATATACGCGGAGCTCCGCCATTGACGGAAGCGTAAATACGACACATGGGCGGTGTTGGTGGAAAACAAGTAGTGTGGATAATCAGATGTAGACCTGTGTGAGGAATACAACTGTTCGCGGCGCAACACAAAGTAATGTCATGTGGTTCGTTGTGCCCACCACCAATAATAACTGTGTGTCTATTGTAGGTGGACAGGCCACATACCCTGCCCAACTGGGCACAGATGTGCAGACTGTGTAGAAATCTGGCCTCTATATGTTCGGGCCAGCTGTGTTCCACGAATAGTAACAGTCCAGCTCATGATAACTGATGACAGGGAAGCAATGACAAACATGTGAGGAAGACACCAAATCAGACAGAAATGCCGCAAAGCATATCAACGCCCACTACCAATGTTTCTAAGAAAGCAACATGACATGACTGGCCCCGAAAGTGTCACACTATCACATAAGGTCAGGTCCAGATATACGCCTCCCTGAGGTGGAGTAAGCGAACAGATGCTACGTGTGTGGGAAAACACTAGTATCCACCGCAAGATGAGATGGAATGTGCTGCTGTTGCAGGAGGGTAGCACTGCAGCAGGTATGTGCTGAAATGACATGAAACAGCTGTCTACATGGATTACCCATAGTGGCGACACCTGCACAGACATTATAATGGTGGACATACACCACTCATGCAATACAGCTCAGATAGACACACACACCATAAACAGGCAATGATACACAAGGTCTATGGCGCAGGTACGAAAGTACAGTGATAGTACAGCAAGGATAGCTGTCTGCCAAGATATACAGCAGATGTCCTAGGGTGTGCAACACCTCCCAGAATAAATAACGGACGCTGTATGTACAATGTTTGGATATGTATCGCATTGGCTACTTCTATGTGTCAGCCTGCGGTAAATATGCGATACATGGGACAGACAGCTGTCCATGCAAGAGCAGCGCTATGGGCATAACATATGTGTGTATATATACATCGAGAGAGATACAGACAGACACATGTGGCAAGGCCGGTAGTGGAACCTACACATCACTACCCTATCACACCACAGCAGGACGCACGCGGAGAACACGCCCTACAGAGGTCGCTAAATCACAGCAGGCACACAGGCAGTCCACTAGCTGGCCTCAACATCCGCGAAAACACAGAGATGTCAGCAGGATATATGTGCTGCGGTGCAAAAGGCCTAAAACCATAACCTATGAACCCATGCGCGTGCTGAGCATAGACACACACACACATACACACACAGCTGGCAGGCATGGAATTGATCTTACCCTACCAACCCAACCGCATGACAGTATGACACAGGTACGGAACACGCTACTCGGAGCACTGAACACAGCACTGTCAGAGGCATACATCTAGGTGGGTGACATCATCCGCAAAGGAATAGACGCCATTAGCAAATGTATGTGTTGTGAAGTGTCTAAAAGCATTACTATCCCCAGAGGTAGCTGGAAACACACACACACGGGGAACGGCCGGGAGTTGAACCTACGCCTACCTACATAAACACACTACAGCATGATGCATTTACAGAACGCTTAATGAAGCCATTGAGCACAACACTGTCAGAGGCATACCTCTAGGCGGGTGACATCATCTGTAAAGGAAAAGATGCTGATAGCCAAGGTATGTGTTGTGAAGCATCTAAAAGCATTACTATCCCCTGAGGAAGCTGGAAACACAAGCACACACACGGGGAAGGGCTGGGAGTTGAACCTATGCTTACCTACATGAACACACTACAGCATGATGCATTTACAGAATGTGCTACCGAGCTTACTGAGCACAGAACTATCAGAGGCATACTTCTAGGCGGGTGACATCATCCGTAAAGGAATAGACGCTGATAGCCAAGGTATGTGCCGAAGCTGCCTGAAAGCATTACTTTCCCCAGAGGAAGCTGGAAACACACACACGGGGAACAGCCGGGAGTTGAACCTATGCCTACCTACATGAACACACTACAGCATGATGCATTTACAGAACGCGCTACCGAGCTTACTGGAGCACAGCACCGTCAGAGGTATACTTCTAGGCGGGTGACATCATCCATAAAAAAATAGACGCTGATAGCCAAGGTATGTGTTGTGCCGGCCTAAAAGCATTACTATCCCCAGAGGCAGCTGGAAAGCGCCACACACACACATCGGGAAGGGCCGGGAGTTGAACCTACGCCTACCTACATGAACACACTACAGCATGATACATTTACAGAACGCACTACCGAACTTACTGAGCACAGCACTGTCAGAGGCATACTTCTAGGCGGGTGACATCATCCGTAAACGAATAGATGCTGATAGACAAGGTATGTGTTGTGAAGCATCTAAAAGCATTACTATCCCCAGATGCAGCTGGAAACACACACGGGAAAGGGCCAGGAGTTGAACCTACGCCTACCTACATGAACACACCTGTTGGCTGAACACACTACAGCATGATGCATTTCATTAAGAACGCATACTCAAGCTTACTGAGCACAGCACTGTCAGAGGCATACTTCTAGGTGGGTGACATCATCCATAAAGGAATAGACGCTGATAGCCAAGGTATGTGTTGTGAAGATTCTAAAAGCATTACTATCCCCAGAGGCAGCTGGAAACACACACACACATGGGGAAGGGCTGGGAGTTGAACCTACGCCTTAGCTACATGAACACACTACAGCATGATGCATTTATAGAACGTGCTACCGAGCTTACTGAGCACAGCACTGTCAGAGGCATACTTCTAGGTAAGTGACATCATCCCCGCGAAGGAATAGACGCCGATAGCCAAGGCGTATGCCAGGAAGCCGCCTAAAAGCATTACTATCCCCAGAGACAGCTGGAAACACACACACACGGGGAAGGGCTGGGAGTTGAACCTATGCCTACCTACATGAACACACTACAGCATGATGCATTACCAATACAGAACGCGGCCATCGAGCTTATTGAGCACAGCACCGTCAGAGGCATACTCTAGGTGGTGATATCATCCGTGAAGGAATAGACGCTGATAGCCAAGGTATGTGTTGTGGTCAGCGCTTAGCATTACTATCCCCAGAGGCAGCTGGAAACACAATAATAACACATCAACACATGGGAAGGGCCGGAGTTGGTGAACCTACACCCACTCTACATGAACACACTACAGCATGATGCATTTACAGAACGCCAGCCATCGAGATTACTGAGCACAGCACTGTCAGAGGCATACTCTATGTGGGTGACATCATCCTCAAAGGAATAGATGCTGATAGCCAAGGTATGTGTCATTGTGAAGCCGCCTAAAACATTACTATCCCGCCGAGACAGCTGGAAACACACACACACAGGAAGGGCTGGAGTTGAACCCATCGCTTACCACATGAACACACTGCCAGCATGATGTATTTACAGAACACGCCATCGTAGATTACTGAGCACAGCACTGTCAAGAGGCATACCCTAGGTGGGGGTGATATCATCGGTTGCAGGAAAGGCAGCCGTATAGTGAATGAAGACAGAGCGCACAGTCACACAGCATGATGCTATCCCAAGGTATGACAGTAATACGCAGTGCTGCCCTCGAATACTAACTAACCACGGAGCACAACATCACGACATGCATAAGCAGGATGCACCACAGACAGTACAATTTATGAGAGAGCAACCGCGCATGATGTAGGGCAGTCATTGTGGCATGTGCAACTACATACAACCCGCCTGACGGTCACCATGGCTATGCGAGGATGTCATTGGCCATGGCTACAAGCCTAGTATCAGACGCCGGTGCCGACTGTACTGTGTCTTCCCCACGCATGGCGCATTGGCATGCCCACACCAGCGTGTTGCAAAAGGGGAAACATACACTACATGCACACGGGTATACTAACAGAAGGTAGCAGTGTGCATGTGCACCGTACCGTGTCCATCTACACAACTGCTTACTGGGTATGTTCACAATAATCACTTAGCATTTGCAGAGTGCAGACATGCATACGGGGTTGAATCATGAAAGGGCAGAGTGTGGAACGCCGTGTGTCCACCTACACAACAGCAACCCTGGCATGCTCACACACTTGGCGGTTGCAAAGGGAAGTTCATACGCCACATGGGGTATAATCACAGACGGTCGCGTGCACTGTACTGTGTCCATCCGCACAACTGGTTACCGGGCATGCTCACACACTTAGCATTTGCAGAGGCGCAGACATGCATTACGGGGTTGAATCATGAAAGCGCAGAGGTGGAACGCCGTGTGTGTCCACCCACACAACAGCAAACTGGGCATGCTGACACACCTAGCGGTTGCAAAGGGGAACATACATGCACACGGGTATGATCACAGACGTCGCAGTGTGCACTGTACTGTGTGTCCATCAACACAACTGCTTACCGGCATGCTCACACACTTAGCATCTGCAAAGTGCAGACATGCATACACATGGAGTGTGAGCATGAAAGGGCAGAGTGTGGAACTTCGTGCGTGTCCACCTACACAACACGGGCATGCTCAAACACTTAGCATGTGCTACGCACCATCTGCCATGCAGACGGTGTGTACACACCACAGGTCACGGGCAGGTAAACCCGTCCACACGCACAGGGTGGTCACACATGCAGTTACCCGTACACACACAGATGACATCACAGGCATCACGGGTGCAGGTCAAACATGTACACACTGCAGTGAACACTGTAGCTGCCATGCCAGCACCATGTCAGTGGTGCAGCAGTATGCCTCACGGTCCAACAACAGCATGTGACATATGTCCACAGGTCTTATAGCGGTGTACACCAGTCGTGCAGAGTACACATGTACTAACAATGATCCCACATGTGTGATGTGGTCCGTCCATATCAGTATACATAGACAGGTCGGCTCCACACATACCACGGCCCTGACACAGCTATGACACATGACTGCTGCTGTACCAGAGCGGAACCAACGCCCAGATATGTCATACATGTGATTAACTGGCTGTGTGCATGGACTGCACACAGGACACACCGGGTTCAAGCCTGTGATGTACCGTTACGCATAACACTGGCGCATCGCGTGCTACACACACGAATTCCATCGGAAGGTGGGACACATGTCTGTGGTATGCTCCCACTACAGGGTGTAGCGGTGTTGACTGGGACACATACCTTGTATTGTTCACCTGTGACAGCTGTGATACCATACCACAGTCCATGTTCTATGTATGTCAACACATGTCATAACGTAGCAATGCATACAACATGGCAACAGGGGAGACATGTGACACGGTATCAGGCATGGTGCAGCCATGCATGAGCAGTGGCTGATGTCCATAACATAGTTGCAACTCCTACCACATGCATTCCATCACCGGGGCCATTATATGGTGGCATAGTAACAGCACGTATGGCAGTATGTGTGTACATTATAGTGTTTAAAACACCCGTCCACATGCATGTGTGCAGGTGGTGGTTCACAGGTGTGTCACACACCATCCTACCCTGCCATGTGCATACAGTATGCGTTATGTCAGCCTGTTACATGACAGTGCTGCCATACGCATACCCATCGGGCAGGTGTCATCGGATTGTATGTCACATGGCTACTGCAACATCCTACCACCTCCCTGCGCATATATCGGCACATCTGCCGGATACAGTGTTGGTATGCATAATGCACTACATACTGCTGCACACCTGCACATGTCTCATATGGCGGGTGTGGCATTCCCAGCACCGCATGTGTGCAGGAATGTGTGCCCATGTATGCCACATATCGGGGGGACTATGTCCACATGCCACACATCCCTGTACACCATAGTAGAGATCTGTACATACCACAGTGTGGGGTGCATGGATGTGTATGGTAGCATTGGCGCAACACGCCGCCTCCTCCGCGGTATACATGTGTGGTCACCACCATGTGTGTGTGTGTCAACATGTTTGTATGTTCGTGCCGCCTGGTGTGAAGGTGTATGCAGATATACTGTTGTGAACGGACACTAACCACACAGGATGACCATCCCGTACTGGTGCTGCATTGCACACCCCAGTCGATGTCATAGGTGTGAGCCATACTGGCCACCTGTGCAAGTCTGCCCCCTGTGACATGGCGCAGGGTGCATTGTATTGCCAGGAGGGTGCTGACCACACAGTGCAGGTGCTCCCCATTTGCACACCATGGGTGCGTGCCATAGTGGTGTACACCCCGCTGATCATGTCAGATTCCTGTACTGGTATTAGTGTCCTACTGCTGCACAGTGTGCACCACAGCTGACAGGTGACACCGGGAGGTCAGTGGCCAGCACGCTGTGTAACAATGCACACCTGCACAATGTCACCATACCTGTACTGTGTCCTGCCATGTATGTGATGTCTCTGTCCACTGTAAAGAAGCCTGTGGCACCTAACCACAGGTAGCGTCAGGTGCAGTATATGTGTGGACATGTGTGTCATGTACTGTCTAAACAACGTTAAACTATGTGTGACTCCATACATTATGCTCTTCATGCTTTCCCTTAGAACCCCTCTACTTGCAATCTAAACTGTCTAGTCTCTATCACAAAAGCTCAGCACTTGCTCCTAAAGCATTATTATATAGGTAATGTACATATACACTAAACAGTACTGTGTATTAGCCTAGAACTCTTGAGTACCCATTTCCCTATAGGTCCCTTCTGACTCAGGGCCATAGCACAGCAAACGCAGATACACGCTTTCTAGCATGTCGGCAAGTCAATTGCTAGCATCCTCTCCTGTTCAGCTGGTGCATCTGGGCATCCTGAGGCAAAATGTTACAATTCGTCTTCTCATGTACCAACATTGGTGACACCCACACGCATTCCCCCACAAAACACAAATACATGTGAGAGATGCAACTATATAGCCAAACTGGAGGCTGAGCTCACTCAACCAGGACCGGCAAGACCAGACAGGAGGAGAAGGTCACCACGACACCACAAAACCCAGTTTCGCCATAGAACTAACACAACTTCGCAAAACAAAACACATAAACACACAAAAAAAAAGAAAAAATAAAAACCGGGGAGGCAACCCC
>NC_056728.1:522537944-522580178 GCF_019279795.1 Protopterus annectens | reverse complement strand
GACCTGGAGGAGGATTTTCTCAATTTAGGATTCAACCTGTAGTAAGTAACGTAATTCCATATTACACATGATTTTCAATAAACATGCACAGGCTGTTTCTCTTACAGAGTTATTTGGTGTATTGTCAATGCAGTATATTGCTGGGGTGGCCATCTTTCTTCAAGATACTATGATGCACTTTTTTGCATTGAGTTTTGGACCATGACTCTTGGACCAGTTATTAGTCTGTGCCAGAAAGTCTTGGAGGATATCTGTGTGCTGACAAGATTCTCTGAATGCACCCAATTTATAATAATCTGTAAACTTGTTCAGCCAGAGGCCCGTGATGTTAGTCTTGACCTCAGAGAAGGAGATGCAAAATAGAAGAAGCCCCAGCAATGAGCCTTGAGGCACCCTACTAGTCATTGGTGTTTATGTGTAGGTACACTCATCTGTTTTAATTCCTGGGTCCTGCATGTAAGCTGACTGGCTATGTGGTAGGAGATATAGGGAGTTATATTAACTTTACTGAGCTTTACTGGAATGCCCAAGTGTGGTATTGTATTAAATTTCTTGGACAGGTCGATGTAAGCAGTATGCACCATTTTGCCTTCTTCCATTGCTTTGTTGACTTTCTTGAAGGCAAGACCTGCCCTTGATAAACTTAAACTGATATGAGTCCAATGTTTATAAGTTGCTTATTTTGTCATTTAGGATATCCATGAAATTTTCTTTCCATAGCTTTGCATATCAAGCTAGTCGGCCTTATGGATCAATAATTCCCCAGGTCTGTAAACAGTGGGATAACGATTGCAGTCTACCATTTGTTTTGCATAAAGGCTGTAAATAGTGATTCCAGTGGGCAAGACAGTTCATCTTAAGGAGGCATCCTGGGATACTGTCAAGACCTATTAACACCATGTTCTTGGCCTTGCAGACCACCTTAGTACCTGCTATCTAGTAGTGATAGTTTGAGGAGTTATAGATGTGGGTATATGCTGAAGGCCATCTGGCAGGGACAGGGGTGTAAAACAAGAACTATAGTTGTCGGTGAGCAGGTTTGCTATATCTTCTGGCTCTGTATACCTGGCACCACTTACAATTAATTCAATAAATTGCTGTGAATTGCCTTTGAGGTTACTGACATAGATAAAGAAAGCTCTCTGTAATTGTCTTTGGCCTGAGAAACTAAATTTACCTCAGATTTGTCTTTGATAGACTCGATTAGCCCCCGAGTTACTTGTCTATGTTAATGGGAGATATTTTACATTCCTGGACATTGCATCTCATAATTTTTACCATGAATTTCTTCCCTTTTTTTATACAGACTATCATGATAGGATTCCAGCAGGGTGGCTTGTTTTTTGAGTTGATCATGTGCTTAATCTGGGTGATACAGCTGTCTCTTTGCAGCTGATAATATGATTATGCAGGCTTTCTGTGAAGGATTCCTCCTAGGCGGTGGCATTCTTAGAGTTTGGGAGGCTTGAAGTTTTGCCAGGGTATCATTTAGTAGTAGGAAGTTTGCCTAAGAATAATTCCTAAAAGTTACAGGATTAGCTGGCATCCCTGGTTTTACCTTTACTTCAAAAGAGACAGCTTTATCGTATGACCTGACTAATGAAGACATTACACTAGGGAGGGTGCAATGTTCTGCCATGTTTGTGAGGACTGGGTAAAGGATGTTTGTACCATTAATGGGCATACAGACAAACTGGTCAAAGGTGTTTGCATTTATAATGTACAGGAATCTCTAGACCTGCATGTTAGCGGATGTGTATGATTCCCAGGTTATTTCAGGGTAGTTAAAGTCACCTATGAGTATAGTGTTGGTTTAAATGGGGAGTGTCTCCAGTACATTTAAGTATGTATTGTGGCTTTTCTGGGCCATAAAAGGGGACCTACAACATGCACTAATATGGAATGGGACTTTGTCTAATTTGGAAATGGAGAAGCTCAAGTGCATCATACTGATGGACCAGTCCTGAGATATGTTTGTTTTTAACGTAAATAGAGACACCACCACCATTTGTCCCTTTCTGTGCAGTAGTTGGTTTAAATGTGTGGAAGTCACTGTAGTCCTGCACTGCTGGGGTGTTTTACATAGCTTTAAACCATGCCTCAGTAACTGCAGGCTATCTATCAAGTGATTTGCCGTCTGTTAATGATGACCATTGGAGGACTAGCTGTATAGACATGGATGAACTCAAAGTGCTGTCACTATACTCAGTATCCTACAGACTGCTAAGAAATTACCTTTGTCAGGCACACAAGGCATCCTCTGACCCATTACCAATGGATATACTGCACATCAGCTAGTCAAATGGCATCAGAAATACTCTGTCTAAGGATTTAAGCCTCTCCTGCAATATCAACAGAACAGTTTAGAAGGAGAGGTAAATCTTGCAGAGGATTCCACTGCTGTGGAACAGACTCCCTATCCACATAAAACAATATTCATCCATGTCCATACTCAAGCACAATATAAATCTATGGGTGGAAAACAGAAAATTTACCCCAGGACTGATCCATTTTTCAAATAGGGAGAGGCTGCTCCTAAAGGCTTTATCCCATGCATAGGTCCCCTCAAATTATCTACAGTATGATCCCAGTTATTCTCATTAGGGTAATATATTATTACTGAAAATAGGATGGGTAAGGCCAGTCTATAACCAAATGGGATAAGTTATTTATAGCACAAAAAGAGAAACTGGCTAGGCTTAAAATGGCCTGAAAGAGCAACTAGCTTAGTACTTACCTATGAACCTACAGATGAACTGCTTTGGGCATCAACTGTATTATGCAGTATCCTCTACATAGGAGAACATGGATCACAATCTGCATCCAGGGCAGGGCTCACCACTTGACAGTGCAAAACATTAGCCATAAGTGATTAGGTCACATTGACTAATATCGCCAAACATGGGTGTGGGTATTTTGCTAGTGAAAAGTGGGTTGAGAATCCTGACTACTCCAACATATGCCTTGGACCCACAGTAATGGAGGGAAGGGTCTATGTGCCCTTATTGGCCAGTGCATGCCCACCATAAATCCCATTAGCCCTGAGTCAATAGACTACTGGCTGGCCAGTGTTGAGCTGCCCAGCTTGGATTACCTGGTATAGCTATGCTTTGCAAAAGCTGGGTGGAAAACAAATAAACCTGCCAAATATGAACTAAGGATTTCTACACTCAATGAAGGTTCACTGACTGGATGCAGCTTGGAAGTGCATGACATGATGGTAAAGAAGAGGCTGGATATCATCTGTATCCAGGAAAGAAGATGGAAGGCAGTGCTGGCTTGTGATCCAGAGTCTACTACTTGGGGTAGGACTAGAAGTGGTGAGGAGAGCAAGGGATGTCATCAGAATTAATAACAGACTCATGGCGATCAGACTCCAATGTAATGATAGTTCAATATTCATATTATCAGCTTATACCCCACAACATGGTTTAGATAGAGAGGAAAAGAGTGCATTCAGGAAGCAGTTGCAGGATCTATTAGATAAATCAGGGCAGCATCATTTGGCACTTATAATGAGTGACCTGAATGTACATAATGTGATGATGGACAGAGCAGGATATGAGCATATAACGACTGTCTGGGTCAACATGTTTGGGGCAAAAGGAACTGAAAATGAGAGACTATTCTAGACTTCTGTCTGACAAATGGCTTGATGGTGGCCAACTCATGGTTCAGCAAGCAGAACAGTTACAAGAACACATACAACAGTAGTCAAAATGCAATTTAAGTAGATTTCCTCCTAGAAAGGAGAGGAACTTGGGGTAGAATCAGTGACTGCAAAGTCATCCCTGTTACATAGTCGTCTGACAGATAGTTGCCACAATCAGCTGCAAACACTGGTCAGAGAAGACGCTAAGGTCAACAGAGACCAGGCTAAAAAATGTTAAGTTGACTGGAAGGAAAACACAGGAATTCAATGAAATACTCAGGACTCTAGTACCTTAGAAAGAAGAGGAAATAAGTGAAGTTGAAGCATAAAAATGGTAGCAACTATGTGTGAGGACTATAGAACATACAAGTAGCCAATCTAGGCATGGAAATAAGATACATTAGAGAAGCTGATGGTGAAATGCAGTGGTCCAGTAAGTCATCAAAAGAAATGAGTGCAGATAAACTGCGAGATGGAAAACGTGCCAGGCTAAGAAAGATTACTGGTTGGCTACGAAAGAATTTCATCAAAGAGTCTTAGACTTATATTGGTTAAGGGATGTTTTAAATTAAGGGATGTTTTAAATTTGACATGATGTAAGTCTAAGTCACCCTGATGAAGTTTTGGAAGCACTTAGTGTTTGAAATAAATACTAGTTGTGGTAGTACGACCGAGGACTACTTGCATTTTTTTCTGTTTCTTTTTCTTTTGTTGTCACTTGATTACTTGTATGAATTTTTTTTGTTGGATTGATTACTTTTGGATGGACTGGAAGAAAATCATGGCAACAATATGGAGGTATAGCACCTACCAGGATATAAACACTCTCATCAAACTAAACAAGCAACTCACAGGACAAATAAAGTCTCCAATGCTGAATTTGAGGTACATTTGTCCTCCCAGGCCAAGGACAACCACAAGGCATTCTTTATCAATGTCTGTAACCTCAAAGGCAGTACACAGTTGTGTGCAGAGCTCATTGTAATGGAGCTACCTATACTGAGCTAGGAGATATTGCAAATCTACTGGCAGACAAATTCATTTTGTAACTTTACCCCTCTCTCCTTCTCTAGCTCACCTTAGGAAGTACCATTAAATATAACTCCCCCTGCTATCACTAAGGAATAGATCCTCAATGCTCTCCTAAGGCCAACACTTCACTGATAGGCCCAGAAAATATCCAGAGATGCCATCTAAATAGCATGAAGCATGACCTATCAGGCCTTCCATTCATGCCTCACAAATGGAGAAGCACAGTAGTCATCTCCCTGCACAAAATTAAGTCACGTACAGACCCTGAAATCTACAGACCTGCAAGTCTCACAAGTGTCATATGCAAAGCTATGGAAAGAATTATGATGGATATAATCAATATTGACATAGGAAACCTCAACACACTGTACCCAACCCAATTTAGTTTCATCAAGGGCAGATCATGCCTATTCAACCTGATGGATTTCTTTGAGAAGGTCATCAAAGCAAAGGATGAAATGGTTCACAATGTCCACCTTGGCCTGGCCAAGGCATTTGACACAATACCCCACTTGGGCACTGTTGATAAACTCAAAAATTAGGTATAAACCATTATGTCACATGGTGGATAGTCAGATGGCTAATAGATAGGACCCAGGAAGTTAGAACTGGGGAGTCCACCTCTACAAAGAGGCCAATCACAAGTGTGGTCCCTCAGGCATATTCCTGAGTCCACTCCTTTTTGGAATTTGCTTCTCTGACATTGAGGCCAATGCCAAGGGTCTCTGGCTGATCAGATTTGCTGGCAATTGCAAATTAGGAGCAGTCCTAGAATCCCCCACTGACACTAATTTTCTCCAGGAACCCTGACACAGACAAACAACTTGTGTCAGAGCCATGGACTAAAACTAAATGCCAAGAAATGTGTAATGTTATCCTTCAGGAAGTCAACCACACCTGGTAACTATCATATTGACAACACACCCCTAAGAACTGAGCCAATAGTCAGGGACTTGGGGACAAGCATACATAGTAATCTAGCATTTGACCATCAATTTTCTACAGTAGTGAGAAAGTCATTATATGATGTGCAACTTATAAACCAGGGTATCATATATAGGTCCAAGGAGATCATTTTTCCACTGTATACAACATTCATCAGACCCATCATTGAGTCTTATACATACGGCCTCAAAGCCTTATTCCTATATTCTGTCTCCTACAGGCTGTTGAGGGGAGATCTATTCCTGGTATACAAGGCATTGTCAAACCCCACCCTGATGGACCTCCTGTATATCTGCAAAACAAACAGCACCAGAATTACCCAGTCTAAATACTTAAACCTTGCCTGTGATATAAACAGGACCTGCTGGAGACACAGGTAAGTATCCCAGAGACTACCCCTTCTCTGGAACAGGCTTTCCATCCACATGAAGCAGAGTTCTTCCCTAACCCAATTCAAGCATAACTTGGACAATTGGATGGGAAACCAGAAATTCATCCCTGGTTTGCCACCTATGTTTCTATTGTATTCAGGCAGCCTGTAAATGGTTCACCTCCCAGGTCCCTGCCTGTAAATAGTTAATCATCCAGACCCCAGCTTACACTTATCAAGGGTACCATAACTTGTCAGAGATTTGGGATGCAGGGCAAGGCTTAAAAAGACCCTTGTGGTAGTTAGCCTAGTACACACCTATTAAACTATGAACCTATAACAGATATACAACACAGATACAGTGTACATAACAGTGTACATAACATATATGAGAAAATAACCTCATTATAGAAAAACTGTGCAGCTTAATTAAGACCGACATAGAGCTGAATTTCATTATTTATTTTATTTTTATTTTTTTTATTTTTTTTTACATTTGTTGACCGGGCTAGTCTAACTGGATATATGTCCATTTTCAGTAAAGGCCCAGGGAGATAAGCTCCGAGGAAACAAACAAAATCACATATACAAAAATTAATGTATACAATGAACATTGCTGGTGCAGTACAGAGAATGATCAAAGAGGTCATTCGTTCATAACATAGTGCAAAATATACAGATACAATTAGTACAATACAAAATGTAGTTGCAATACATCATAAAGAAAAAGATGGCAGCTGAATTATGCAATATATTACTATACAAGTAGTCATAAAGAAAAAGTAGGAGCTGAAATTATACAATATATTAGTAAAAGTAGTCTCCTTAATGAGATTCTGAAGATGTAAGTAATAGTATAGAAGGACAAGGTAAGTGTTATTAAGAAAATGAACTTGATTAGTGAGAAGAGGAGGGTAGGTTGAACCAAGTAAGAAGAGCTAGTTGATCAGTCAGGTTTAGTACAGAGGCACAACCAGTGTGTTCTGAGGAAAAGTTTCAATTTGGTTTTAAAGAGTGATATAGAGGGAAAAGAGGAAAGTTCATTAGGAAGAAGGTTCCAGGATTTTCCAACAGTATTAGAGAAAAGAGAGTCCCCAACTATGTTGTTTGATTTACAAACATTTACAAGAAGTTTATGTGATGATCGTAAGGTCTTTAGATTGTTGTAGGGGGTAATGGGTGCAGATAGTATAGGGGTATTGGTAGGTTGGTAAAGGGTTTTATGGGCAATGATCAGTTGGTGGAATTTAAGCTGATTTTGTAATTCAAGACATCCTAGCTGCTTTAGATTAAAACAGTGGTGGGTTCTGAAAGGGTTACTGTAGCAAATCTGGCTATGTTATTGTAGGAGTTTTCCATTTTATTAAGGTTGTTTTTAGAAAGATTAGTCTATATGGGTGAGGCATATATTGGAAAGTAGAAATTAGATGGGTGTGAGCAATAGTTATTCTAGCTGCAGGAGAGAGGAAGGGTTTGATCCTGTTGAGAGAGCCTAGTTTTCTATTAACAGATTGTAGAGTATTGTTAATATGAGTGTCGAAGTTAAGGTTGTCATCTATGGTGATACCTATTAGTTTGGTAGTTAGATCTGGGGATATGACAGTAACATTATTGGATGTTACTGTGAAGTCTATTGGGGGGGACTTACAAGTAGGAGTAAAAAGGAGGAGTTTAGCTTTTTGGGGTTCAGAAGGAGACAGCGCTGTGTAAACCATTGTTCAACTGTGTTAAACACATTTTGGGTAAGGGAGTGAAGTTCAGATATAGATGTAGCTGAGCATATAAGTGTGGAATCATCTGCATATTGTATGCATGTAGCTTGGGGGATTGCTAGGTGAAGGTCGTTGATAAATATAGAAAACAGGAGAGGTCCTAATATGGACCCTTGAGGAACACCAATTTTAATGGGCAGATGGGTAGATAGAATGTTATGCCAAAGTACAGCCTGTTGTCTGTTTTCTAAGTAGGACTGGAACCATTTTATAGCTAGTGCATCTAGTGATAGGGATTTGAGGATATTTATAAGTATCTGATGATTTACCATATCAAATGCCTTAGACAGATCTATTAACAGTGCAGAGGAAAGCATATTGAGGTTACAGTTTTTGTTAATAGAGTCTAAAGGAAAGGAGGGCAGTAGTAGTGCTGCGGGAAGGTCTGAAACCATGTTGAGAGTTTGAAAGTAAGTTATTTTGGATTAGGTGGTCTAGCAATTGTCTATGGATGCATTTTTCCATGATCTTTGCTAAGGGAGAGAGTAGGGATATATATTACCTCTATATATGTATCTGCTCTATGTAAATGACTTGTACACAAAAGTCTTTCACTTTGAGTATGTAGCTGCCAAAGTACTTGCTGGCCACAAATGGGTCAACATTCTGCAGGGATTGATTACATGTTAAGAGTATTGATGCATACCTAACTATATGTCTAATTATACGTGTTTATACACAAATATCTTTAGGAATATAAATATGTTACATAAATATGTATAGATTTACAAACATATGTACATATACATATGAATTTGTTATTACACACACACACACACACACACATATATATATATATATATATATATATATATATATAGATATATATATATATATATATATATATATATATATATATATATATATATATATGTGTGTGTGTGTGAATGTATCAGCAAACCGAATGCTCATGAGGCAGAACACAGACAAAGTTCTAATTTTACACTTTTTGCAGGGACAAGCCCACTGTACTGCACACACCCTGCTATTTATAATTATATATACTAACTTTGATCAGTTCAAATGTTTAGAATGTTGAACAAATGACAGCAAAAGAAAAATGCTGGCATTTGTGTGTGGGAGATTGTGGTACAGCGGGTGTAGCATTTTTTCTCCTTCCCTGCTGTTGCGCAAACTCCAAGTTTGTATATATAATTAGCAGAAGGTGTGGGGTGTTCAGTGGTGCTTGCCCTTGTATAAAACATGTTTTTGGTGGGGTTTGAGTACAGTGTTTTTGAACGTTTCAAGATAGATGTTTTTGCATTTTGAACTTTTTTATTTGACCAAATTAAATACATTCACACAAATATATACTGCAAGTCTTCAGTGTGTAATTCCTTAAATCTCCTGCTGTGGAGGCCCATGAGATATGTGCAAATGGCCACTTAAGGACATGCCATAATTTCAGCTGCATGGCTTCTGAATGCCCATGTCTTTTTAGTTTTTACATCTTTTCAGGTACATTCATGCCAATAAAGCCCTTAGGTTTTGTGGGGTGGGAGGCATAAGTGGTCAAGTATTTATAAGTTCCTTCTCTCTAATACAGACATAGGTGCCAGACCCAGGGTAAATTTATGATTTCACATCCATCTCTTTCCTACCTCTGCAGAGTCTCCAGCTGTTCCCCTAGATTTCAATCTCACCCAAAATTTAATTTAAGGACAGCTGTGGAAAGTGAAAACAGTAGCTGTCATTCTTGCAGCTGCAGGTCAGAAACCTTAGCTTTAGATTCCGCTAGCGCAGTGACATCAAGATGTCATCTCCATGTTCTGAGAGCTGAGGTAATAACCTGTCATTTCCTGGTTTGCACCAGATGTAGAAGAGACACCAGGTTCCCCAAACCTTCCCCCTCAGAAAGGAGAGCTGGCCAATAGTCTCTTCATCAGCAGCATAGACAAACATACTCCCTCTATAGCAGAGCAGAGCTTTGTTGATAAACTGTGTTCTATATACAAATTTCAAAGCAGAAAGGCAAAACTCCAGTCAGACAAGTGATAAGCACAACAACAGCAAGTGTTGCATTCTGGAACAGTTTTAACACAAACGCGGGCACACATACAAACACACTCACACACACACACACACACACACACACACACACACACACACACACACACACACACACACACACACACACACACACACACACACAAGAATTTGCCTTATAGAGTATAATGACCCAGAAATATAAACAAACAGATGCACACAGATGCAGAGAAAGCCTTCTAAAGCATTATAAACCATTTGTCCTTTAACTCAGAGGATACCCCTAGTTCAAGAAAAACAAGTAGCATCTCACGCACCCAGGAATATAGCATGGGTGAAAACTGTGTTAGGCATTTGATGTTCCATAGCTTAAACCATTTTTAACACTAAGGGACAATAACTATACTGCATCTAAGAGAGCTTGTTAACACGTTATGCCACATTTTACTGGTATGTCCACCAACTGACACTTTCTCTATCGACTGCAGCAGTGGTACTAGAAATGTTTACAGAATTTGGCAAAGGACAATGATTTGCTGATGACTCATTTGTATTTTCCATATAGCAAAATGTGCAAGCCTTCTCTTGGAATAACTACTGCGTTACCTATTCCTAAATGTTCAGGGCAGTGTAATTGTTTTTAGAATCTGGACCATTATTTACTATTAACTTTTATCACTTATACAGTTATATATAAATCATTTAATATTAGTCTGATTGCAGAACAGTAGCTGCCTATATAGGCGTCCTGAATAGTAAATCCCTGGATTGATACCCCCTACAACTAAAGTTGATTGAAAAAAAAAAGAGCTCCTTTTCTTCCCCAAATGTAAGTGCAAAAAAGCAGCCTTTCTTTTTTAGTGCTTTCCTTGAGCTTCCACTCTGATTCAGTCTAACATTCCAACATTCCTTAATTTAAACAGACACATAACCTCAACGGAATTAATGAACCGAATTCTGAATTGTGATCCTGACAAAATTCCAGCAGTGCGTAACCAGTACTCTACTCCTGCAGTACCGACCAGATCTCACCCTCTAACAACTTGTGCCAGGGCAACTTCCTCTTTCACCACACTATAGCTATTGATCTGCTCCATGAAAGAGAAACATAAAAACCTCGACTGAGAACCATGTGACAATGGATCATCTAGAGATCCAGGCACTGGACGAGTTAATGAGGAAGGAAGGCAGTGAACCAGAAATACCAGCATAATCACAATAATATTGCCAGTCACTTATGAAATGTATATGACAACATAGTTATCCTGCTACATGCCTGAAACCTAGCAAGATTTAGAAGTCTGGGCTCCAGGTAGCTCCTAATTTTGTTATTTATTCTGAGGAATTAGCAAAGAATAATTTTCATACAAACAGTGTGTCCTGATTCATACAGGTGAATGTATATAACTTATTACATCTTTTGGCACTCATTAATCACATCTTTAGATCTGTCTTGTGATGATATACTATTCATCATACCAATATTTCTGAGTCAGCATTCACCTCATAAAGGGCTTATAAAAGCATAATAAAGCTTTAATAACAGTTTACTTATGGATCTAGGTATAATGACAGAAATAGAGAGGTTTTATTTGATTGTTCATTCATCTGTTTATTCAATTTACAGGTAAGTAAACTGGAGCACATAGTCCTTTCTTTCAGTCATGACTTAATTATACAAAAAATTAAAATGAAAACAGTAGAAACAAATGAATAACCAATTAACAGCAACGTTAGGAAGATTTCCATATAGTTGTGTAAATTCACTCCGTAAATGTTTCTAACAGAACTGGATGCAAAATCAAACAAACAGAATGCACCCAGTTTTAGAAACTGACTTAATAACCTCTCCAGCATCGACTCTAACTTTTTCTTCTTTCCATGCTGGTATATGCAGAGTTGTAAAATACATCAACATAAGCATGCCATTTTTGCTAAGGTCTACTGTTTTCACTGAAACATTGTATAGCCTGCCTCATAGTGTTCTGAGCTTTTTTTCCCAATTTTCAGGCATTCTCCTCATAAAGGGCTTATAAAAACATGAGGAAGATTTAGCAACTGTTTAATTGTGGATATAGGTATAATAAGAGATAGAAAAAGAGAGAGATGTATTTATTTTTAGGGGTAGGTTAACTATAGCACGTAGGTACCCCTTTCAGTCGTGACCTAATTTTACATACAATTAAAATGAAACAGTACAAGCAAATAACTGATAAATTTTGAAGAAAGGTAGGAGAGAATTCCATTTGTTCTGTAAATTCACTTCATAATTATTTCTTACAAAACTGGATGCAAGGTCATATATGTATATACATTAATATATATATATATATATATATATATATATATATATATATATATATGTATGTATACACACACACACACACACACACACACACACACACACACACACACACACACACACACACACACACACACACACACACACACAAATATGGCCAGTTTTAAAAAGGTATGTAAACAACCTCTCCGCCATAAACTCTGATTTGTTCTTCTTTCCATGCTGGCTGATGCAGATTTTAAAATACCTCACCATACCCATGCAGTAGTTGCTCCATGCTGGATGATGCAGACATGTAAAACACCTCACCATAGCCATGCAGTAGTTTCTCCATGCTGGCTGATGCAGACATGTAAAACACCTCACCATAGCCATGCAGTAGTTGCTCCATGCTGGCTGATGCAGACATGTAAAACACCTCACCATAGCCATGCAGTAGTTGCTCCATGCTGGCTGATGCAGACATGTAAAACACCTCACCATAGCCATGCAGTAGTTGCTCCATGCTGGCTGATGCAGACATGTAAAACACCTCACTACAGCCATGCAGTAGTGGCACCATGCTGGGTGATGCAGAGATGTAAAACACCTCACCATAGCCGTGCAGTAGTTGCTCTATGCTAGCTGATGCAGACATGTAAAACACCTCACCATAGCTGTGCAGAAGTTGCTGAGGCCTAATGTTCTCATTGAATCATTGTACATACTGTACATTTTGCCTCACAGGGCTTGGTGCCTACATTCATTTCTTCCTTGTGATTCTTACAGATTTTCTCTGTGTTAGCATAGACTTCTTCATGTGCTCTGTTTCTTACTGCAGTCTAAAGATATGCTAGTAGATAGCTTGTTGATGCTAACCTTGCACAATATGTCATTTTGGATATAAGTGGGTACTGAATTATTGATATCCACTTAAAATATGGATCCTTCCTTGCACTGGTTTCTTACTTGGGTAGTTTCTGGAACCCCTGGCACTCTAAATTAAAACAAGTGAATGTAGTTAATGGATGGGTGCACAGATGGATTGCAGAGCAGAAGATTCTTATAAGAATGGTTTGGTACAGACTCTACAGATCTGGTTCAAAAGTTTTCTGTGTGAAGGCAAGGTGTATTTTCCTTTATAAGATCAGGGACTGAACAACAAGCCTTAATTGTATGAGGAAGTTGGTAAGGTGGGAAGAATATCTTTCTTTCCTTTCATTGGTGAAGGGTACTGCTGTTGTATGAGCTGCTTCTATCAAATGTTGTAATAATTAACAGTGTATGGCATAGCATGATTCAAAAAGAAGAAGTTTATAAAATATGCTAAGATTAACATGTGCTGAGTAAATGATAGAGTCAAGTGAGGAAATATGTGTTTCGAGCTGAACTTCCCTAAAACAATTGGACTGATATGTCACCATCATCACAGAAGCTTAATCAGAGCCAACAGGGTGATACAGAGTATCAGAGAATGGGTGACCTATACATCACCACTCTGATTGGAGAATGAACTTTCTCCAGCAGGGTGTTAATGTACAGGTAATTCACAATGAAAAATGAGTCTGCTGCTTTGTGGCAGCATATTAAACTGCAGGGGAGCTCAGAATGAAAGAAAGCTAATGACTACCATTATCTTACACTTGCTATGCAGCACTTTTGCTGTTTAATGAGTGCAAAATAAAAAAAAAATTAAAAAAATATATGTGTGTGTGTTTGTTTATGTCTATATGTGTGAGGGTATGCTTGCATGAGAGTGAGACCAATAGAACCAATATTTACACTTGCTAAGCAGCACTTTTGCTGTTTTACGAGTGTAAAATTAAAATATACATTTGAAAGAAAAAAGAGTGTGTGTGTGTGTGTGTGTGTGTGTGTGTGTGTGTGTGTGTGTGTGTGTATGTGTGTGTGTGTGTGTGTGTGTGTGTGTGTGTGTGTGTGTGTGTGTGTGTGCGTGTGTGCGTGTAAGTGTGTGCGTGTGTGTGTGTAAGTGTGTGTGTGTGTGTGTGTGTGTGTGTGTGTGTGTGTGTGTGTGTGTGTGTGTGTATGCATGTTTATGTTTATGTCTGCATGTTTGAATGTATGCATGCTTGCATGCCTGAAAGCGGTAGTGTGTTTCTGTGTGAGTGAGAGATAGACAGAGAATGAGATCGATCGTGTAGTGGCAGCAGCAGCAGTTAAGAGGTGTTTGCATACTTCTCAACCTCTTAGCTCTAGAAACCTGGCTAAAGCATAAAATAAAGGGGAAAAACTCTCAAAAATAGGAACAGATTCTAAATATTGCTCTTATAAAACTAGAAAGTTGCTTGAATAACAGGATTTGTGCTAGTATGCATTTTCTGAAGGAAATAAACCCTAAAACTCAAACATATGTCATTATTTAGTGTCTTCAATCCCCAGTGCATGGCAAAAACATTTTAGGAGTAAGGGATCAAAAATTATCTAAATATCTGGATATTTTTTTAAATGTTATATTGTGGATGTAAAATACTTGACCTAACACCATTTACATATACTACAGCAAGTTTGAAATACTAGGCAGAGGACCACTTTTACATCAAAAATATAAAATTAATAATAATAATAAGTAAGTAAAACACAATAATTTAACAGGCAGTCCTTTCTTTAACCACAACAATCCTTTCCTGCTATGTCTGGCCTCATAAAATATTCTGGGTAATCATTATTTACACAGTAACATAAACCCTAATGGGCATTATTGCTTGCTTACACAAGGGCTGCTCATGAATAGCCTCTAGCCATTCATTTCTGGGAAAGGGGTGTGCAAACTCTTACAGGCAGAGAAATCATGACTACTTCATTGTGCAGAAGGTTCATAGAAGTACAGAAATATCTTGTAAACATTCATTTCTTGTTCAGAGGTGCTACTACTACTTCAGGTAGAAATACCTGTCAATCTTCACTGAGTAGAAGGTCAAAAGAAGTGGTCAATGATAAAAGTATGGGTGACATTGTAGGAGAATGTATTCACTCAGAGGACTTGGTTGATCACATAGATTTCATCACATAGGTTAGCTATAGTGATGTGTCTGTAAGCGTGTGTGTACTCGTGTGTGTGTGTGTGTGTGTGTGTGTGTGTGTGTGTGTGTGTGTGTGTGTGTCAGTGTGTGTGTACTCATGTATGTGTGTGTGTGTGTGTGTGTGTGTGTGTGTGTGTGTGTGTGTTGTGCACGCATGGGTGTGGTTATGGGTTGTATGGGTTTGCATGTAAGACAGAAATAAATATACATTAAACACAACACAACTTGGAGCTGTACCAATAAGTAAGTTATGTTTTCGCAAAACAAACACTTGTGGTCCTTACTTGTCATATGATTCTGTGTTTCAGTTTTACTCAGATGTTTTTATCACTGCACCAGTTCATCTGACTGAGAACTTAAACCAGTGAAGTATTTTAAATAACACATTTGGAGATCAGGCTGACCCCTGTAATCCATGTAGAGGGCCTGTTGCCACCCCAAAATTATATGTATTAATCCATAGTTACACAAACACAAAAAAGGAAACAAGCTTAGGAAACAGTAATCAGTGCTGGCACTGATTAGAAGCTAAACTGACATTGATTCCCCATGGAAAATAGCCATCTGAGATCTCAACATAGGGAGTTGAACTCAGAACTTAAAGAGGTACAGGGAGACCATTTTATCTCAGAGATATAGAAAGAAAGACAGAAATACAAGTCCCCGTGCCATCCTTATTTGCTCAGTTTCCTAGCAACTTGCCTTTCTTTGGAGCTCTTCTTTCTTGTTCATTTCTAACTGGAAAATTGCTAATTCAGAGTGTTCCACTGGTGGTAGTCCAACCTCATCTGGAACTGGCACTGAAACCTCAAAATAATTCAGTTATGTTACAGCCTTACCTTTTCCAGAAGACATACATAATCGGCATTTGTACTTTATTGTTTGTATAAACCATGTATCAGTTTAATTGCCTTCTGTTACAGAATGCCACAAAAGCTTATGCAAAGTAAATGATAATCGAGTTTATTTTCTGCTAGCCATTATGGCCAGGAGAGCATGTAAAAAATAGCTATGACTGAGAAAGATTTAAGCTGTGTGAATGGTTAGACATATACCTATCTGAAACAAAAAGAGCCAACCATATAAATGAGGGAAAAGGTTGAGGGGAAAGAAGTCAATTAAGAATTTAAGTGTCATGGGTTACTTCACACTGGAATTAAATAAGTGAATCTGCTGAGCACACTCAACATGCCGTGTATCTGCATAAAGTTTGTAAAACAGTGCAATAAGAACTGCTGTACATGAAACAGTCTCATGACTTAAGTTTAGCTAGCCTGGATGTACAATATATTCACAAAAGATACAGAAAGTCTGAAAAAAGCAGCACCGTCACTTAGTAGGGTCTATATCAAAGTTCCGAAGAGGTACAATGCCGAATGTGAAAACATCAAACCCAAAATATCGAATGGTGAAAATAGCGAAGCCCTGGAATATCGAAATCTTACCTAGGGCAAGATTTCAGTGGGCCGTTCTGTGGCCTCGCTATTTCCTCCATTGTGGTGCGAGAGTTAGGGTTAGGGTGTGGGTTAAAGTAAGTGGATAGTTAGTAATGTATGTATGGTGTAGTGTAGGGTTGTGTTTTGTTAACTGTATGTGTGTGAATTAATTAGTTTGTTTGTGTATAGATTTGTAGGGTATGTGTGCGATAGTTACGGACCTTAGGGTTAGGGTGCGGGTTAAGGTAAGTGGATAGTTAGTAATGTATGTGTGTTTTAGTGTGGGGTTGGGTTTTGTTAAATGTATGTGTGTGGTTTATTTATTTTGGTGCGCTTGTGTTGGGTGTATGTTTCTCGGAAAAGCAAATCTTTTCCCTGGGAAAAAATTTGCTATTCTGAGCGTTCGATGTTTTCAATATCTGAAATTCCAAGTTCAAACATATGGTGTTCCACATTTTGGAATTTCGAATATATGATATAGACCCCACTTAGTAATACCTGAAATTATAACACTTTCAGAAAATGTCATATATTTGTTGAATTCTTCATATAATTTGAATTTTGGATCATTAATTAAAGTAATTTTGATACAGAAACTTGTTATACCTAAAAAAGATGGCACCTAATAGAATTACTTAATTTCATCAACTAGTGAATAAATGTTATTTAACATTCATATTATTCACTTTAGACTAATGCAGTGCACTGCTACACAACAAAGGTCAATCCAGTTTCTTATTTCTTATTGGTTTTGCCCTTATTTTAGTCAAAACTGTTAAATTTAATAAGAAGATGAATTTGTATATGAAATAGAAGGGAAAATGGCAAGGCAGTCAGGGTCACTGAAGAACATTTTTCAGTTATAAGCTTTATTTTCTTGTTACGTTTCATGAAACAATTAGCCACATCAGCAGAATTTTCTTCTTGTTTTTGCATTACTACAAAGACTGTGTCATTGTGTTTATTATAAAGATAGCATTGAGGTAGACAATTGAAGGTAGAAGCCTTTGTTAAATGTATCTGTGCATTGCTATGAAATCTTTTGTTTATACTTTGGCTTCAGAAATTATTATTTCAGCATTTTTATTGTTCTGTTTTTACTGAAAATAACAAAGATTTAAAGTATTACTGACAGCCTGTAGCAAACATTTTTGCCTTGAATGTCAAGCTCACATACCCTTTGACACTTAAGTGCAGCATTAAATCTGTGAACAGATGGTGTCAGCACAGGACATGTAACTCACTTTAGAATTGAAAAAATAGGTTACTTCAGAGAAAATATAACAAAATATTGAAAGAATTTATTTACTGGATGGGAAATGGCCTTACAATCTACAGGCACCAGTATATGTTTGAATGGCAAAATTAGGTGTGCCTAAGTCAGCAAAAACTTTGTAGCAACACTTGGCATTTGCTAGCTGGAAATGATCATTTCCAGGGTTTATATTACAACATCGAATGCTTAAAACAGCGAATGATTTTTAATCGACCCTATTTCAGTGAAAGCTGAAATTGTCAACACCTCAGAACAGCGATTTCTTTCCTGGGGAAAGAAATCGCTGTTCCAGCCAAAAAAAAAAAAAAAAAACAGTAAACAGTTCCAAACACATACACACTTACCTTAACCCTAATTCTACCCCCCCCCAAAAAAAGTAAACAGCTGAAAACACATATGCACTTAACTTAACCATACATCTAACACAAAAAAAAAAGTAAACAGTTTAAAACATGTATGCACTTACCTTAACCCGCACCCTAACAATAAGGTCAGTAACTGTTGCACATTTATGTTCGGGAGCTATACCGGATAATGGAATCTCTGAGACCACACTACAGTGCAGAACACGGCAAAGTAATGAAACAGCCAAGCGACTTCTTTCCCAGGGAAAGAATTCACTGAACAGTTGCTTCACTGTTTTGCCTGTTCGCTGTTTAGGGTTCGATGAAAACCCATTCGACAAAATGTGTTTTTGTCGTTATAATAGGAACCCCATTTCCAGGAGTGTTTTAGAGAGAAACTGAAAATGCAAAAACATATTGAATTACAGTTGATAAGGAGAGCTATACTCACTTTGCCTGGACATGGTAATTAATCTGGTTACCTCTGATCCTGCAGCTAGATTAAGCATAGGTCTGTTATATTAGATCTTGAATTCTTGTACCACTTCACAGCTTTGTCAAGAGAGCATTTTCACATATCTGTGCTCACTTAAAATGCTTCTATGGATTATCCCTAAACTAGTCTCCTTTTTTTCCTTTGATTGCGCCTCACATGCTAACAAACAAATATACAAAGATGCCTGAAGAAGACATATTGCAGGTTATAAGTTCTGCATCTCTGACCCCATCCTTCTTTAATTTGTCAACATCATCTTGTTGATGTTTCCAATGACTTGCATTCTATTATCACTTCTGGTAATCAGTTTTCAAAACCCACTATACTGTCTGTCTGTAATACTATTTCATTACATCATCCTCAAATCATCTTTCGACCAGCTGTAATATTTCTCATCAGATCCACATAAATGTGTCTGTGTCTGTAGAATATGTCTACATTAAATATCTCATTTCTATTCTCTCTTCCATGTATTATTTTCATTTGCTTTTACATCTGTAACTTTGGGTTAATGCCTGTCCCTCTTTATGCAGCACAGTTTCTTTCTGGACGGTTCTGTCTTGTGAAAAACTTGAAAATGCAAAATAGTCTAAGAGTTGATGACAGCAAATATTTCAAAAGTTTCCTTTAATAGTTGCATAAACACAGTTGCATAACAACTTATTTTATATTTTAAACACCTAATATTATATGAAATAGCATACTCAACTCACATTCTACCACAATGAGCTTTTATTTTGGCAAAAGATGAAGGCCAGTTCTTTGCATTAGTTATAGACATGGATCATCCTACAAAACCTCAATTTCCATAAAATGTCACACATTAAGCATTTCTAAAGGTAGCAACTCTAATCAATCTGCTACAGCAGTCTTAATATTATCAACAAGCTCTTTGCTTTAACTCTGTCTGCTGTTCAATCACAGTTCAATATTTGATATAAAGGGAATAAAGATGACTAAATATAGCAATGAATGCCATGAAAATGTATCACTTAATTTTTTTTTCAAGCATCTACTCTTCTTCTAATGATTTGTCTTCAATTATTGTGGCTCTTTTGTATTTTTTCCTTTATGCAAGATGTTTCACTCTTAAAGCATTTAAAGTTTTATACCTTTCTCCATTATTTCCTCAAAAGAATACAAATTCAGCTAGTTCCATCTTTCTTCATGTGGCATATAATACAAATTTTACCCCATTTCTGTTGCTGTCCTCTGAATTCCCCCTCCCCCTTTAATTTATGCCTTTGGTAAGATGAGATCTCCAAAGTGCAAGATAATTCCAAAGATGTGTCTTAAATTGTCTTCATATAATGCTAATGACTGCCCTTTTAAATTGGTTATGCATATTGCATTCAGTCTAAAAGCTTTCCAGCCATACATGCTATTTTTCTGTATTTTATAGTTACAACTTGTACACCAAAAAAACAGCGTAGGAAACCAGTCCAAAAACTTCACACTAGTAACCAAAATAGGACCGGTTAAGCAAACACGAAGCAAGAAAGTACCAAAATATGAAAACTCTTCCTAATTAAAACCACCAATGGTTCCAAACTGGATGAAGTATGTAAAAGTCCAACTTTATTATGACAAGTATAAAAAAAGATTGAGCGCTTTCATCCCTAAAGATTCGGGACTTCATCAGAATAATCAGATAACATAAAACCACATTTTTATAAAATAGTATGCTTTATTAATTTTTCATGTGCTCACTTTTAACTAATCAATTAACATAATTGATTTTTAAGAAAATAACAACAGCAGAAGAATCCTACAAAATGAACCTATACTACACAAAGTTAGAATCTACTGGATTTGATCTATGTAGAACTTAGACAAGCCAGCAAAATTTTCAATGAAATATGAAACCATAAAAACTAGTATACCCCATTACTTGTAAATAATGTCATTAAGAACATATTCAAAAAATATAAAGAATAAAATAATAAAAAAATTATAAAATATTATAAATATCTGCCTCCTTTGTAAAATTCACTTTCTACACATTATTCAAAATTTTACTAGACCATTTATAGTGTTTATTACTTAACAATAGCTCACATTATAATTCCTGTGCTTTAAGCCTTAAAAAAGGTAAAATGGACAAGTATTCATTTATGCCAGGTGGGGTTGTTGCATTCAGTTTAAGTTGCCATAGCATCTTTCTTCTTTCAATTTCCAATTCCCACCAGCCACCCCTGAGGTTCCTTTGTATAATATCAATAATAAATCTAAACCCGATAAATCCTGGATAGGTAAGTGTATGTTTATAAAGAGCATTATTTATATTCTCTATAGCTATAGCGTATAAATGCTCATAAATACCTTTTCTCAACTGCATCTCTGTTTTACCCACATAAAAATATTCACATTTTGAACAAATAGCAATATAAATAATTCCAGAAGTACCACAATTACCTTCCTTTAAAAAATCTCAAAATTAATGGTCTGTAGGGAAATAGAGTGACCTTCTAAAATAGAGAAACATTGCTTACATACTCTGCAGTGGGTGGTCCCTTTCCTATTAGTTGAAAACAAAATGTATTTGTGTTCAAAGAAGAATTTAAAGTTCCTGCCAGTTTTAAAAACAAATTGAGGTGCTCCCCCTAGTATTTTCAACATTTCTGGGTTTGCCTTAAAAATAACCCAGTTAAGAAGTATAATATCTTTGATGTCCCTAAATCATGCCCCATAAGGAATCACCATGTTGTTAGTATATGATTGGCCTTCAGGCTCTCTAGCTGGGGGTAGTAATAAGCATGTTTTGTCACCTGAGGGGGGTTTAAATCTTGACCCTCATCCCTCCATAACCTCTGCACTAATTCTGAATAACAAATCTTGTGGATACCCCTTTTTTTAAACATCTGTATAATATTGCTTAAATATAATTTAAAATTAAAAATGTTTGAACACACTTGAGCAGCTCTAACTAATTGTCCCTTAAAAATATTAATTTTGGTAAATTTTGGGTGATTGCTCTGATAATCAAGGTGACTACTGGAAAAAGTATTATTTCTGAAGATTGGGTACACGTGAATTTAAAATATGTAGTGGCTTTATTTAAATAAATAATAAATTTGTCTTGAATCTGTACTTTCTCCTTCCACATAATAAATATATCACTAAGGAAATGCAAATAAATATGACATTCATTTTCAAATTTTATTTTAAAAACATTTACCCTCTCAAGCATATAATAACACATTGGCATAAATGTGTGCACAGCTTGCACCCATTGCAATACTCTTAATCTGCTTAAAATATTCACCCTCAAAGGTAAAAAAAATATATATTGTAGAATTGTTTCCATCCCCTCCATTACAAAATTCACCAGGGTGTTGTATAATGAATTCAGTTTGTTAATTGCTGTAAAAACTAAACTCAATCCTTCCTAATACGGTATTGAGGTAAACAGAACATCAACATCTATAGTGGTGAAACTAACATTCTCATCATATCATTCTTGTTTAATTTTAGATAAAAAATCCCAAGAATCTTTAAGCAAGTAATCTACAATTTTAATAGCATTCTTAATGAACCTATGTATGAAGACCCCCAAGAGGATAGGTGGAGCTGCTATGCACTGCTACAATAACTCTATACGGAGGTTTAAAAATGTTCTTATGAACCTTTGGTATAACAAAGGCTACTGGACTAGAATGATTCAATTATCAGGAAATTATATAATTCCTCTGAAATAACCCCATGAAAAAAGATGTCTTCAATAAATAATTGAATTCTCCTGTTTGCAATAAATATTTAATTGTTTGAAACCTCAGCATATTTTTCAATATCATGTAAAATATCCAACATGTAGCCAGTATAATCATCTTTATCTAGTAAAATAACTCCCTCACCCTTATCCTGCTTAGGGTGTCATTATTCCTGACGTCATTCATTAGTTTTAATTCTTGCTCAATTAGATTATATAATGTTGGTCTTCTTGTATGGGTTAAAGCATATATTTCAGTGGTACATACATTTTCAAATGCAACAATAGTGGAGTGCAGGAGGGGATTAAAAATACTTTTTTTCTTAAACATGTCATTTGTATTTTGGGTAATGATTTCTGATGCCTGATATTTAAATGAGCTGAAAATTAAGCTTTCTTGTACAAAGTTTCATCTCCAAAAGTACATCGACTGTCCTTACTTGAAATGAGGGAATAGACCTGAAACCTTTTCTAAAAAAGAGAAATAAGTTTTGTTGAGGTCTATATCAGTGCAATTAAAGATGTTAAAACATTGAAATGATAGCATTTCCTTCAAAAGCTTTTATAATATTATTAATTGAATTACTTTGTTGTGTTGAAAAAACTTTTTCTTTTTCTGTTCATGGTTTCGGTTATTGTTCCTCTAAACGTGACCCCTCTTTTGTTGTGCACCCCTTCAGGGTCTGTGCTTGAGGTAAAAAATCCCACTGTCTGTTCCTATTCCCTATCCTTTCAGAACATTTTAGGGGTGGGTAATTAGTTTCTTACTCAGTATCACCCTCTCTATCCTGGTGTAATATGTTAACACTAGAATTTTGATGATGGTAATTTTGTACATCATAATCTCTATTGATGATCCTACAGTTTGGTTGTTTCCCCTAAAAATGTCTTCAAAATATGTTGGATCCCCTGGGGTTAGAGTGGGTTCATATTAGAATGACGAAAATGCATTTTATCAAATGCATTTTCGTCGATACATGTAGGGTGGACAGTCAAAACAGCAAAGCACTTGTTCAGCGAATTCTTTCCCTGGGAAAGAAGTCACTTGACCGCTTCATTGCTTTGCCTGTTCTGAAATGTAGTGTGGTCCCTTGTCCAGTATAGCTCCCGAGCGTAATTGTGCAACAGTTACTGACCTTAGGATTAGGGTGCAGGTTCAGGTAAGTGCATATGTATGAAAGTGTTTACTGTTTTTTATTTTGCATTAGATGTATAGTTGAGTTACATGTGTGTGTGTGTGTGTGTGTGTGTGTGTGTGTGTGTGTGTGTGTGTGTGTGTGTGTGTGTGTGTGTGTGTTTAGCTATTTACTTTTGTTTTGGGGGGTAGGATTAGGGTTAAGGTAAGTGTGTTTGTGTTTGGAACTGTTTATGTAAATGTACGGGAGTTACTGACCTTAGGGTTAGGGTGCAGGTTAAGGTAAGTGCATATGTTTTAAAATGTTTACTGTTTTTTTTTTTTTGTTAGATGCATGGTTGAGTTACGTGCATATGTGTATTTAGTTGTGTACTGTTTTTTTGTGGGTATAATTAGTGTAAGGGTATGTATGTATGTGTTTGGAAGTGTTTAATGTTTTTTTGGGGGGGGGGTTGAAACAGTGATTTCTTTCCCTAGGAAAGAAATCGCTGTTCTGTGGTTTCAACATTTTCAGCATTTGCTGAATATGTGTTGATGCAACACCGTTCACTGTTTTCAGCATTCGGTGTTATAATATGAACCCGATTAGAGTGATAGGCATTAGGTAATGGGTATGCAGTTTGGTTAGCATAATCATTTTCATCTCTCAAAATTTTTTTATGCTTACATTCTAAGTTTGTTTAACTTGTTTTCTGATTCTATCAAACACATTATCATACTTTCAACCATTAGATTCAAACAGTGCATCATTAACAATTTCTTCATTAAGAAGATTAAGCTCTTCCAACAGTTTGTTAATCCTAACATTGTTTAATCTAATGATAAAATGCATTAACTATGTGCCGTGTCGGTCAGACATATCCAGCACTTCCTTTAGTTCACTTTCCTCTACATATAACCCATTTGGAAACTTAAACATCCTTAAACCTTTAGGAACATGTTTATTTTTAATACTTTTATTTAAAAATAAATGATTTTATTGTAGACTTTGTACCTTTCCACGCTTAGTTTCTAGTTTGTTTAATTTCTTTTGAAAGCTCCTGGGGGGCTATTTTTGCAAATAGTTCCCATTTGAAGAAAATGAAAGGCCCTTGTTAATCCAGTCATGCAATTTTGTGTTCTGGTTTCGGTTAACATCATTCTCTACTCAATTGTTGGTGCTAGAATATAAAAGTTGTTTAAAAAATATCCTTGGTTAGTCATAATGTCACGTATATTGTTGGGTATCTTTCTAGTCTCTTGCCCAGAGATCATTGGGTTTTGTAGTTTTTCTAATGTCGAACGCATCTCGGTTACCTGCTGGGGCAAGAGAGCTACAAGCTGTGTAAGACAGCTCTCTGTGTGGGATGCCCAAATTGAAGTTACTTAATTTGAAAACAGCAGCACTACACAGCGAGTGTACAGAACATGCACTGGTAATATCCTCCATCGACCTTCAATAAAAGTAGAACCAAAGCAAAGTCATTGCCACATAAGAAAATGTACCATACAACTGCTTGTAAAGCTCAAAAATGCTGAAAACAAGACCAGTACACCAAAAAACAGCATAGGAGAACAGTGCAAAAACTTCACACTAGCAACCAACATTTTTTTCAGGCATCCACTCTTCTTCTAATGATTAATTTTCAATTTTTGGGGTTATTTTGTATTTTTTTCTTTACGTAAGATGTTTCACTCTTAAAGCATTTAAAGTTTTATACCTTTCTCCATCATTTCCTCAAAGAAATACAAATTAATCTTGTTTCATCTCTCTTCATTTGTCTTTGTTTCCCAGCTGAATTTCTGTTCATTTCTTTGGCCTGATCTAAGCTGCCTTATTTTTATCCTTTTTCTCACCCCTCAGCCAACTAGTATTTTTTACCTCCAAATTTACTAACTTTCCTATAACATCAACAGCAACAATCATGCCTTTGCACTTACTAAATCTCCTTCTCCACCAACAAATACCCAATCACACCTTTGAAGAAACATGCACTTTGTACCATCTTGCTTTGCTTGCTGTTGTACAATAAAGATCATAATTCCAGATTGTGACACATCATTTTACACAGCCTCCTCGTAATATCTTACTTTCTCGCTTCACTTCTTTTAAGAAATACTTTTCTGTTATCCCTAACCTCCTCCCAACTGCAAATTGCTTACTGTTTCAACATTTATTTTGTTTCATGTGTTATCTCTCTAGTCTCATTTTACTCAAACCCTTATTTGAATTCCCACCCTAATATCCCCTGTCATGGCATGTGGCCATAGTACTCCATGTCTAAATGATTCAGTACTTGTTTGTAAAAGCTTTGAAACCAACAAGACCTTTAAATGAAAGCAAGAACTCAAATGTCCATCTAAATGTAAACCGTTTGTTTCAGAGTCAAATCTACTTCTTGATATTTCCCATTCACTGGCTGTGTTTCCAGAATTGTTGTTAATTAGCTAGCTAAGTACAGAGCTGCTGCACTGTGGAGAGTAGTAGAAATATCTGTAACAATTCCTTCTTGAAAACTGGAATTTCTGATGATGATATCAAAACTTGATTCGAGCACTGACAAGAAATCAGGCTACTCCAATGTTGAAATACTTATGTAGCAAACAATTTCTATTACTCTATATCTCCATCTAGCTATTTATCTATCTGTCAACCGATCCGGTCACACCTTTCACCAACCATCTTAGCAGTGATCTGCATTAGTTGTTATAGTCTCTTTCACAAATATGGACAAATGGAGTATCTTTGTTTTGTTCAAGACAGCATTAGTTGAAATTAAACTTTTCAGAATTCTACTGAACTTTACTTCATCAAATGCTGTATTTGGAGGATAGTGTACAGCCTATTATACAATAATTGCTCAATGCTATTCAGAAAAGGGCATGTTGACTGGACAGACAAACCAATGTGCCCTTTGTAAGTTCAGCAGATACCAAGAGAAAAAAGTCTGGCTGCTGAAGTACCATTGCGCGGTCAGAATTTCTATCGGTATATCCTTAAGACATAAAGCAAAATATGAGAAAAATCAGGTACATTCTGCAAAACTAAAGAAACAGAAATGTACCTGATTTTCCTTGTATTTATGCATTGTTTCTAGTATGCTCTCAGCAGATGGCAGTAAAAAAAAAAAGAAAAGGAAAGAAAAAATAAAGCAATTATCTTTTCTCCATTGCTTCTCCTGCACTTCAGTAAAGTACTGTGTAAGTGCAGGAACATAACTCCTATATGCATGCACATTGCATCATCATTCAGAACAAAACATGGAAAAACAGTGAAGTGATGTTATACAAAGACATTCCCCAGGATTCAATAAAATCCATGTAGGCTCAGTGTACAGCCTACATGGAATGTAGTCATGTATACAGCCACGGTTCCCCCTCAGCAGCATGCCATGCGTATTAATCATGGTGTGCAGCCGAGGAGATCATAGTAACACGAATATTGAATCCATGCAAGCAACAGAGTAGAAGCTGTCCCATACTTGCCATCTGTCCAGAAAAATTCTGGACAGATGGTAAGCACAGGACAATATGTTTTTATTTATACTGCTATTGTACAAATAGTTTTTTTTATTTTTATTCTGCTTGTTTGTTTGGAGTGTTGTTGTAGTTAGTAAAGCCAAGCTGTGCTTATACATACACAGCAGTCATCTGCCATATATCTATAAATAGAAACTGGATGTAATCAATTGTATATTTTTTTCTCTGCTTGTTTGTGTGGCACGGCATGGTGCTTAGTGATGTCGAGCTGCACTTATGCATACACAGCAGACATCTGCTATGTATGTAAAAATAGAAACTGGATGTAGACAATTGCATATATATTTTTTTTGTCTACTTGTTTGCACTGTGTGGTGCTAACAGGCACCTTAGTAGTATATATGAAGATATACTGGTTCTCATTATATCCAAGTGGCTAAATAGGTTGAGTCATGACCTACAATGTGGTAGGTCCTGGGCTCGAACCCTGAGCAGTCATTCCTTTTACATTTATTTGTGTGAAAGTGTGTCAGGTGACTGAAACTTCAGTTTAATTTAAAATAAAACATTGTTATATTTAAAAAAGCTGTGTAATGCTAAGCACCGTATAAGCATGGTCAATGGTCTATTCCTGTATGCGCATTGCTAAGCTCTACTTAAACTTGGTTGTGTGAGTTTGTGAGATGCTCAGCTCCACTAAAATGGTTTGTGTGATGATAAGCAGTGCAGCACCTTTCTGAAAGTTTCAGTATGGTGAGTAAGGGTAGGAATGCCGCCTCTATAAAGGCCAAAAGGTGGGAATTTTACACCATTCATTGGAGTCTTCACTTGGCTGTCGATATGCCTGGTGGTGTTAGAAAGGAAGCTCGCTTTCGGGTGCAGATGTGGGGTGTGCTGATGTCCGAAGTGTTTGTTGGACTCCTGGTGAAGAACTATGAACCCCAGCTGCTATAGGGAGATTACCAGAGCTTGGAATGTAACTCTGAGGCCTGGGATTGGTTGGCTGGGAAACTTACCAGTGCTACTGGTATCCCCTGAAATGGTGAGCAGTTTCATAACCACTACGATGACCTGAAGCATAGAAAGAGGGTAACCTTAGACACCAAGCTCGGTCTGGGCAGACCCCACATATATGTAAGTATCTTTAGCATTACTTTAGAAATGTTCGAGCTGAATTTATGCAAAACTGCTATGTACAATGGTTTGCTTCTTTGACAACAGCTGCAGAATAGAGATCTTGCAATGTTCAGTCGCATGCAGGGCTCCTGGTCAGGATGATGCATGAGTGCAGTAAGTAGGGAAACATCAAAGTAATAACCCAATGCATAACATACTGTTATAAGTTATTTACAAAGTTTGTAGTCTTAACAGTTAGGTGTGACATACCTGGAAAATGTAATATGTTTAGAAATGTGTCATTGCCTACCTGAAATGGTAAAACAAGTTAAATCAAGTAAACGTGCATTACTGTGTAGTATAGCTTCCAAACATCAGTAGATGTCAGAATCTACGCAGATTAACAGTTGTTGTTCTGCTCTTCTCATTGTGTGAAATATGCTGTAGGTTGCACTCAAGTAATGGTGAGGGTATATAGGTTATTTCCTAGAATTCTGACACAGCTATCCAGGCTGTAAATGCCAGACTTGAAGCAACAGTAATCAATAGATTTTAAAGGGTGATGGTGCTGTGATATGTACAGTTTTCAAATAATACGTGTGCACTATTCTTGTATTCACTACATGTTTGTTCTAATCTGTGTCCAGTCAAGTGTAAAATGTAAATGAATAAAGACTACAGAAAAAAAAACTGTCTGAACTAAATTTAGCGCAATACCTGCTGTAAGGTTCAAGTCGGTGTTCTGGCCATTTTGTCTCAAATAATGCTGTATATTCCACCCACTCGAGGAACAAGGTATATGGGTAAGGTAAATGAAGTTCTGGCCAGATATCCATGCGTATAAATGCCAGATTTTAAGGTATATTATCACTAAACTTTAAAGCCAAATTGTATTTTGATAGCTACTCTTTTCAGATAAGTGTGCAGTATTCCTGTATTCACTGCATGTGTGTTCTAATCTATCAGTCAACAGTAAAAAGGAAATGAATAAATACTGCAGAAAAAACAGTCTGAAATAAATGTAATGCAATACCCACAGTAAGGTTCCAGCCTATGCTCTAGCCATTTTGTCTCAAATAATGCTGTATATTCCTCCCACTTGAGGAACAAGGTATATGAGTAAGGTAGCTGACATTCTGGGCAGATATCCATGGGTATAAGTACCAGATTTTAAGGAACATTATCAACAAAGTTTAAAGCAGGATTGTGCTTTGATAAGTACTCCTTTCAAATAAGTGTGCAATATGCCTGTATTTACTGTATGTGTGTTCTAATCTGACAGCAGTCAACTGTTAAATTCAATAACAATGTTTTGTTAATCTAACTATGACCTTGGACCCCCTCTTTCGAAAATCCACATGCATGGACATACCATGTAGCCCGTCAACAAATGTAAAATAAAATAAATAAAAATAAATAAATTAAATGCTCATTTTTCCCTGTAGTCACAGCTTCTGGGTTCTAATCTCATGGAAGCCAACTAAGAAATCATCGGCTGTCTACCTAGTGCACAAGAGCATCCCTCTCAACTGTCACAATTTTTTGGACTGTAATGACTAATGCCCCTTATGTATAGTCCTTCATTAGCAGATAAATGAAATTACTTGGAATGCAATTTATTGGCAAATTCATTATCAGAACAACTTGCTACTAATGTATGAGCACCATATGTACAACTGTTCCCTGTAGTTCTGCATCTGTACTACCATGTGTTAGAGCCTGGCCCATACTGTCCCATGCTAACAGGTTGAGAGCTATGTACATGCAGCATTATCTATACATTAGTTGCATTCACTGTACTCACAACTGAAATTGTATATATGTAGAAGCATGTAGTAGTAGTCTGTGTATTAATATTACCTGCAGAGTTACTAATGGTATTTTTCTCTCTCTCACCACAACCCTTCTCTTCTTTAATTTATTAATGTTATTTATTATTATGAATTCACATTACTATATATTTTGGTAACAACCTCTTATGTTGGCCTTATGTATAATTTCATATTGGTTTGCTGTTAAAATAATTTACTAATGTTACTTATTGCTGTTTTCCTTATTGTAATTCTTCATATTTCATTTGATTAATTATTACTATGTTCTATAATTTTAGTACTAACATTTGTTTGGTTATGTTTATTCTCACCTTATGTTTAGATTTAATTTCTACAGCAGAACAAGGTAGACTGATTCCTGGTAATCCACCTACCTTGGCTCCCCTGACCGTGGCACTTAGGCTCAGCACATCTGGGCTGCAAGTCTGGTGGAGATTCCTCTAATACCCATGGACTACCTGTGCATCAGGTAGTTCTGCCCAAGAGGCTGGGGTTGGTCACCCTCTGTGAGTGGAGGGGGTGATTATGTCACCCATGGGGAACTGCCTGGCATGGTGCATGGGCTGCTGCATCAAACTCTTGTTGCATGTCTATGCTGGGTGGAGAGCATGTTGTCCATCCTGGTGGGGCAGCCTTGCCTCAAGCAATGGCATCAACCACTGCCTCCACAGGAGCAGTGAAGGAGAAGTGCTGACACTTCCATGGGTAAGGACTTGAGTCACACTGCTATCATGTCTGACATCCATGGGACTGGGATTCCACAGCACCCTCCCCAACTAAGGTGATTACCCTCCTCTTGTGTCACACACCAACCCTGTCTGCTGTATTCTCTGTCTGAAAAAGCTTCCTCAACTTCCCAACTTACCCCCCCACACACATGCCTACTGTATGTCCCTTCCCTAAAATTCCACTCTCACCTTATAAAAATGGGTACCTGTCCCCAACAAAACATATTGATCCATACACAGCTCTCCATTTCACACACATGTCTACTGGGCACTTAATTTGATCTGACTGACATGACAATGCACTGCTGTTGTCCTCACCCCTCACTCTGGGGGTGACAGTCCAAAAGGCAACTAAAAAATCTGTTAAAATGCACAGTTATGGTTCTGTCCTACACCCTTCCTGCACATACCTGCCTGTCTTGCACCCCGTTTCACCACTGACACATCTCCTCATTTTTCATTTCTTTAAAGATTTTTTGCACAATGCAGAGTGATGTGCCACATTGCTTATCTATGCTAAATAGTGCTAAATTGATATATGTGTTAGAAAAAGACATTAATCACATTCAAAAAGCATACCTGTGCCCTATTTCAAACCCAGGACCATCACACTTGCAGACCAGTGAATCAACCCGCCACACCACACAGCTGTTAATTAACACACATGTTTTAATCAAAACAAAGTAATGTTCAAGTTCCAATCATTCAGCCATGCTGTGCATCATGCCATGCCATGCAAATTAGCTAACACAGTAAGAGAAAAATAGTACTGTAATTGGGACTCTAGTACGGAAATACATCAGTATAAAGCCATACACATAATATTATATGTAAGTGGGTAACCATGCAATTATATGTACAACATGTAAAAATACACTTGCTAACACATTAATGGAAACATAGAATGTAACTGTGACTTTGCTAGAAAAATACAGCACTCTAAAGCCATACATATAATACTACATGTAAGTGAGCTATGTAACAGCAGATAACTGTGGAATGATATCTACAACATGTAAAAACAGAGTTTCTGGAGCAGTAACTCAGTAGCTCACTATGTAAAAATGCAGTGAGAACGTTAGTTTTTTGTTACACATGGTCCTGGGTTCAACTATAGCTGCATCTAGCACTGAAGCTATATTTATGTGGATATCAACGTTATAAATTGTGATATGTATGTCTGTGTCATCACCTATGTATCCACCCAAATCAGTACAGATGGAATGTCTGCTTCCAAATAATATCAGTTAAAGGCCTACAGGTAGGACCACTCTTATCTACTCCTATTACAACACTAGTAAGTGCAGAGAATGTCAGGTCGTGCTTTAGTATGAATTCCCAGAGGATTTTGCAGTGTGTGCTGAAATCATGGTCCAGTAATATCAGACTACAGCCCACAATGGTTTGCTTGTAATATTACAATCACAGCTGTGCAAGTGACAGACATATATGGAGGTTGTGCTAGACACACACATAACAGGGGACTACCATGACATAACAGCATGATATAATGGTTAATGGACCCCCCACCCCTCCTTTTTCTATGACACACAAAGCATGTTGTCTGTTATTCTGGTATTGATACCTTTGGCTAACATACTTACCTGAGACACATAACCTAATTTCCAGTGGGATGGGTTCCATCCATCTGGCTCTGCCTATACAACAAGGCTGACACAGGCCCCACACTTACTCTTAAAGTTTGTTCACCTGTAAAGTGTTCACCCTCTCTGCCTATGCCTTTTGCCTGCAGCATCAGCTTCAGCTTCAGCCTGTAGCATGCACATCTGTATTTAAAAAGTAGTTGCTACAGACATTCTCTTTGTGATGACAGAGTATATTTACCCAAGTAATTTCCACCCCAACCTATGACAAAGGGTTTGAAATCTACAAAAGAGCAAACAGTGAGTGCACAGGCACAGCTCGCAGGCATCAAAAAGTTTAATGTAGGAATAAACGCTTTCACGTCTACCAGAGACGCTTCATCAAATTCATATTAAAAATACTTCAAGAGCTCAAATATATATCAAACAAATCCTTTGAAGCAGCCAATCACTTGAAAGAACCCATTAAACAATTAACAATGTTCAAATTAAAAAATCATTATCTAATTAATGTAGATAAAAGCATGAAATACCTTTAATAAAACAACTAGAATAAAATGCACAATAAAAATAAAAATAGCAACTACTTGTTCAAAGCTCTATCTAATAAAAAGGGCTTTATAGAAACCCTGTCATTAAGCCCATAGTTCTTATCAAACTCCAAATGCATTATCCATTTAGTTTCCACCTTCTCTGTCATGTTTTTAATGTTCCCTAATCTAGGGTTTCTATGGACCAACTCTAAAACTTAGAACCTGAACTTATGAGACATATCTAATTCTAATATGTGTCTTGCTAAATTATTTATTTCATCCTCTTTATTGATGGCAGAAATATACTCTCTGATTAATTCCCTTAAAGTTCTGCTCGTCTTGCCAACATAATATGCTGTACATTTAAGGCAGTAGGCTAAATATACTAAATTTCTACTACTGCAATCGGCATAATGATAGAAAGCATATTCTTTCTTAGTATTGGGATGAACAAAATATGCTTGTCTCCAATGTATGAGCAGGAATGACACTTCCTACAGACATATGTCCCTTTTCTTTGTGAGATAATGGACTTATTATATTGGCCCTCGTAGCATAACAGCCTTTTCAGAGATTTATTATTCTTGTAGGAAAAGGCAGGTGATTCACCTGCAAGTTCCTTAACTTTCTCATCTGTCAGTAAAATCCTCCAGTTGTTTTAAATTATTTTCTTCACATCACTATTATTCCTCGTGAAGGGGACAACCAACTTACATTTTCTATTACATTTGTTATTTAAACTATTTGGGGGATGTCTAGTCCTAATACTATTATTATTTCTCTTATCTTTGAAAGAGAGTGTCATTTCCTTCATGATCTATGTAATTTTTCAAATGATCAAAGCTACATTCATTGTGCTTATAACCTCTATCTATAAAATTCTTCTCCAGCTTTTTCAAAGCCGCTTCACATTCATGATTGAGGCTTGTAAGGCAGGAAGTTCGTAGACTCTGTCGTTTGACAATATTTTCATATATGTGTGGGGGGTGCATACTATCCCTAAAGAGAAGAGTATTTCTCTTACATTCGTTCCTAAAGATACCAGTAAATATACCATTAATATCTCTGGAAACTTTAACATCTAAAAATTCTATTTTGTCTGAAGAACAATGGTATGTAAAATGTAAAAAATCAGTATTACTATTCAAATAAGAAATAAAAAACTTGTAGATCTTCTGTTGACCCACCCCACAACAAAAAAATATCATCCGCGAACCTTCTGTAAAAAAAAAAACTAAATTAGCATATTTTTGATTTTTAATATATGTGTAGTCTCCCACTGGGCCATGACCAAATTTGCATACAAATTTGCGCACGGTGTGCCCATAGCGACACCTTTCCTTTGTATATAATATTCATTGCTATAAATGAAGACATTGTAGGTAAGATCCATTTCTAATACCATACAATATAATATAACTTTGTCATGAGCCAGCTGCTCATCTTTTGATATGAACTGTCTGATATATTCAATCCCTTCATCATTTGGGATAGAGGTAAATAAAGAGATTACATCCATAGTAGCAAACAAACAGTCTGACTTATATCTTTCTGAGAAAACAAAGTCTGACAAAGAACATAAGAAAGTTTCAGTGTTTTTCAGAATCATCTCAACCTTATCCACTATAGGTCTTAACATCTTTTCAATAAAAATAGAAACATACGAACTAGAGTACAGTAAGGGTAGAATGCATTGTGGTAATTAGATACACAAGTCTCCTGGTGATTTCCATTGATAGCAATTGTAATAGTACACTGCTATTTGTTTGGCATGGATATTGATATGTATTATAAGGGGGTGTTACCCCTAGGGGCCAAACTACAATGGAATCTTGTGCTGGGTGCATGATCATACATCAATATCCTTCATGGCACAAACAAGAATAGCTTACTATTGCTACTATCCTACTTGCATCCATACCCTTTGTATGTTTGTACACTGTTGAATATAACATGTGTCATCAAGCAGTGAATACTGCTAGCAATCCTTTGTTGATGTATCTCTACATACTGTACTCCCACATATATGATCATGACTTGTGTCCCCATTTGCTTGTCTTTCAGGAAATATGTATCCATGACACCGGGGCCCTTTTACAGATGCAGAAAATCAAATAATCCTGGCGGCATTGCAGCAAAACCATCAACTCTTGCTGTCCAGAGGGAGGGCAAACAGGAAAGCATGGCAGCAATGTGGGCTGACCTGGTCCACGATGTGAATGCTTTTGGTCACCAGAGCAGAACATGTGAGCAGGTGTGACAATGTGCCTCTGAGCTGATCACAGCTGCATGCAGATGAACAGTAGATGTAGCCAGAGATTGTGGTGTCACCGGTGGAGGGCTTGCAGCAGAATAATCACTCTCAGTCACTGAGGAATTCCTGACAAACCTAGGAACACAGAACAGCTCCCAGGCATCCATCACACAGTATGTCGTGGATGTGGGTGCCACCATCTGCACAGAAGAGGAGTGTCCAGTTATGCTTAGTTGGATCAGCATTGGAATACTGTAGAATTAAGTGTGCCAGGGTGTACATAGGTTTATGTGGATGTCACATGTTTTTTTTTTTGAGGGGGGGGTTTAGTGGCACTTTGAATGTCGTGTTCAGATTGTGACCAGCATAGCAATTAACATAGTAGCCACTGTAAATGTGGGATCTTTGGAAATATTACCCTGTTATAATCCAACATGTGGTGCTGTTTACATTACCTCTCTGTCAAATTTCCACAGGTCCATCAGGAAGCAGATGAAGCCATGCTCCTGCTCCTGGTAAGCACAAAATTGTTTTGACAGAGATGTAGATTTAGAGCAATGTATTCACTAAACTGTCATCCCAAGCTTGCTGGCTGGATTGATATACTGTCTGCATGATTGCCAAATGCACAGATATTTTCTGACTGTACACAATGTAGATTCATACATATGCCTTACAGGTGTGAGCACACTGATAGATTTCGCAGTATTTTCATGACATTACAGACTGCCATATGTGTCAACTTTGCAGAGTTTTGCCAAATGTCAACAGGGTACATCATTGCTGGCCATGAGATTCCTGTGTAAAGAGCTTTTATTTACAATAACTACAGATTTTTTTTAGAAAAGAAGGTCCTCATGTCCTAAAATACAAGGTTGGGAGTTAAACAAGTCTGTAATAGTGACAGCAGTGTTTACAGCTCAACATATATTGCAACATAGTGCTGCAGAGCATAGTAGTGCAGGTATTTAATGTAATGCTTTTTCCTTTTTGTCACAGGTGACCAGAGGGTTGGTCTCTGTCCCCTTCACAACCTGATATCAATGTCTCCTCAGACTGATGATAGTAACCAAAGTGAGGCACAGATTGGTGATGCAGGGGCTGAATCTCTCACAGAGGTTGACATCCCTCTTCTGCCCTCATTATCAACATGCACAGTGAAGATGCCTATGTATCCCCAGTCACCTGAAGCCACAGATATGGACATTTGCAGGGTGGAGACAATGAACAAGAAAGTATGGCTACTATGGCTGCAGTGAGTATTGATAATGGCCATAGGCAATGAGCTGGCAGGATTCTACATAGGCAGAGTGATAGGGTGTTTGTAGGAGGCCTGCTATGCCTCTACCACCTGTTGCAGGTGTCTCATCATGTGTCACTCGGTGTATGTTTATGTCCATCATGAAGACACAGGCATGTTCTGAAAGGAACTTCAGATGAATGCTGAGGGTTATGGATGCAGCACAGTCTGACATCTATGACTGCCTCCGCCGTGTTGTTCATACCCTGGATCAGTTGACTGATGCAGTGGAAAGATGGTAGTCTGAGACAGATCGCAAACTATCTGTCTTGGGATGCACATTGTCTGTACTGGAACATCTCATTGGAGTTGAGCGTCGGACTCGTGGACATAGGTCAGCAACTACATCAGCTGAGAGTACACATGGGTGTGCACAGTTATGCTCCCCTAGTGGCAGTATATCCAGTGGTCCAGAGGGGAGTGTGCTGTCCACACCAAGATGTGGCAGGTCATGGGCTCATGGTCCTAGGCATCCCTGTGGAGGACACAGTCCCAGCAGACAGCAGTCACCCTCAGGTACTAGGCCCACTTCTGACCTTGGGCATGGAGGTGCCAGTGCATCTCCTTGCAGAGCCAGTTTCTGGGTTCAGGGACAGAGACAGTGAACTATCAGTTCTTCCATTCACGTCTCACAGCTGTCCAACATATAGACATGTAGGGCTAGCAGAGAGCTTGACTGTGTTCACACAAACACTCACACACCACTGTCACAATCAGGTTATCTACAGACACACACACACTTCACATTTCCATGGTACATCTAGCCTGCTTCCTTTCCTGACTCACACACAATCTTGCCAACCTATTGGGTTAGTCTAGGCCTTCTGCACCTCCACAGAACACCCTGAGCAACTGATGATACGTCTGCCACATCCCTGTCATCCTTGTCATCCATGCAGGGGAAATGAAGCTATGACTCTGATGCACAGGGAGACTATACAAATTACTATGTATTTGTTTCATCCATTGTTGCCTTTGGCATGCCACTTGTACTGGTCACTAACAGATATTGTTTGCTGCCATTTGTAATGAGCAGACCACATTATTTTGTGTACATTACATTGGTTAATGTTGTAATTGCTGTATACTTTCCCAATGAAAGCTGTCTCATTGAACTGTTTACGTTTCAGTTTCAGGTTGTGTAGGACACACTTATGGGTACACAGGTACAATAAACCCATAGATGTCAGAACACAGGATAGAATGTCAACACAGAAGAAAAATGTCTTTGGAAAGGTGAAACAGTACAGTTGCATGACTCCATAAATTCATATGTGCATAATATGCTAACATGAACAATGGCTTCCTTCAGCCTAGCCATGCATCCCTAATCTCTGACAACATCTGATATCCTTGATATGGGTAAGCAGGGTTTTGGGAGCTGAGACATCTACAAAATGTGGTGTGGGAGATGAACCATCTACACTTTCTCTGTGTCCATTACACACGTGTCCTAAACCAGTTACAATTATCTTGTTCCGCATCCCATTGTATAACTTGCACACAATATGCATCACAATTGAAGTGTGCTTCACATGGATGGGGAGCCTGTTACATATAGGGTGTAGTCTCTGGGTTATATAACTGTCTCTCCAGCATGTCCTACTTATACCACAGTCAAGGTGTAGGTGTGTAGAACTGGTAATTTTCATGCTAGACCTTTCTTGGATATGCAGGAAGTACACAGTGGGATCTGACACCTCCCTGTATGTTACCCATACATCTCTCCTCCAAAGCATGTAAGAGTCAGAATACACAGTTATGGCCTTGACATGGTCTGCATAGGGCATGTTATGTACACAAAGCATTGGTTTACAGTGGAACCTCTGTGGCTGTTACAGTTAATGGATATGTCTGTGTAGTTACATACCAAAGGTGGCATTGAACTAAATGATGGGTGTGCAGAGTGCCAAATACAGCATAACAGTGACATTCTGAGATTTACATGCCATAGCTTTCTCTATAGGTTCTGCAATATTGACTGCATCCCCCACATCTTACCAACCCATGAGAGTCAAAGGTTAGATCACTGTTAGTGTCCATATGTCCCTAACTACTGGGTCAACTGTTGGAGGTTTGCAGACACTACGATATTTACCAGGGTGGATGACTTCCCAAAGGATGGTATTGTGCATTCCTTGGCATTTAGTAATCGTCAATAGCAACAACTAAATGTGTGTGTCTGCCCATCCTGGATAACTGTTTGTTCTGTGTGGGATTTGTTGACAGCTCCTAATTTGCAATTACCTGCAAATGTAGTCAGTCTGAGGCCATGACTGCTGAGAAGGGAATGACTATATGGTTAGTCCCATGAATGATTTGTGAGGGAAGTCCACTGGTGACTGACCTCACTGTAGTGGACTATCCAATGCTATCATCCTGGATAATGATGATCAGACACTTGGCTATCCACCGGCCGACATACTAGTTCATATATAACCTCTACAGTTTGCCAGTAATGCCTGATAGCCTATTAGTGTCAAATGCCTAGGTAGGCCATGGTAGGTGAAGTGACTCATTTCCCCCTTATCCATTGCATAGTTTAACAGTTATTGAGGTCCACCAGTTAGGGTAGGCAGAGACTTCCCTTGAACAAAACAAATTGGGTATGGTTCACTCTCTGTAGTGGTACTACATAGTTACTGATCATTTCCATGATAATTCTTTTCATGGGTTTGAAATATTAGACTACTGGGACATCTGGGGACAGTGTTTGTCACTACATGCTAGTTGTCCTGTGTGTAACTCATTATTGCAGTTAAGTCCATCATGGTTTCTAAGAAAATAGTCATCCAAGGTGTCTGCGTCTGTACAGATCACAGGCAAACAATGGAGGAGAAAGTAATAAGTACACCCTGTGAATGTTAGAAGGGAGTTTTGACACAGTTATTCTGCAGTTGGACACTACTCAAGCAGTGTCGACTGCAATGACACAATTACCTTGTGAAGAATGCTGAATAGAGGGAGTCCCCTGTATTGCTGGTGCCTGAAAACTACTACTACTGGTCTCACCACAACCACTCTCTCCTGGGATACTGTGCTCTTATATTGTTTCTCTCATCAGAAGCAAAACATTAGTACCAAGCTCAAGATGAGAAGCAGGTCACAGCCTGTTTGTTCATCTACATAGTTGCCCTATGTCATGCAAGGCTCTGTAGGCATGACATACCCTTTTCCAGGTAGATGCCTTGATTAGCAACCAGCGCAATCATTTCAATGTGCATGTATTATGCCATGTGTTCTAGGGCTGTTAAGATTTCACTAGGTTACTGACCAGATGGTGTTTAGGAGCACAGCTGCAGCATCACAATATAATGTTCAATGACAGGTGACATACATGTGCATGGTTGCTCAAACAAGCACCACAGTGGCAGTGATCCATCTTAGGTGACAATTTCACAGAAATGCATGCAACCTGACCTTCAACAGCTTAATGGTGGACATCTGCATGACATGGATCCAAGGCCTACTGCGCAGAGGTGGCTACATTTGGACAAAGTCTGTCTACCTCCAGCATGCCCTATGTATGTCATACTGTACATTTTTGTTACCGGAACAGTTGTCAAATATTCCCACATCATGTGACACTACATCCACTTTGCTGTCTGGTTGTTTGACAGGCATTGCAGAGTTGCAAGGCCAAAGTTATGACTGCAAAGTTGAACTAGTTCTCAGTCCATGGATGGACATCGACATCTTCACTACAAGGAGTGCCTACAGGCAGTGTGTTTGATGCTGTCACACCAAGGATGTAGCAGCATGACCCTATCTTTTCTGGAGCTGTACATTTGTCACATTTGTAGTTATGCTATTGCAACCATGTATAATAACATGATTATGGGAAATGCAAGGGCCACATGCCTGAGAAATCATCATATTCAATCAACCATGTTATGACACACTGTCAGATGCTGTTTTACCTTAGGAGAACTACATAAATGTGATAACACGTCACATTTCAGCACCTGTCAGGCCACTGCCTAATGATGGCCTGCTGTGACATACACACACAAGTATCTGTTACTAATGGTATTATCAGTGACTGCTAAAACATGTGGAAAGTGTCCCACCCTTCTACTCATATGTCATACAAACACAACATGCGAGAGATTTGACAATATTACAAACATTGATTCCATGAAGTCTCACACACCAGTCAGTTCATATGACAATGAGCAGTTTGCCAGCATATGCACCTCAACTCCTACTCCACACACACCTGCATGTGTGAAGCTCTTTACCAGACACATACACAAACAACAACACCTCTGAAACCTAGATGGAATCCCGCTGCACATAATCATACCTCTGCAAAACACAGTACACATAATGGTTCACACACCACTGTCTCACCAGTCACACACCTGAGGCAAATCACAACACCATACCTATTAGTCATAGGTGACTGCATCATGAAACACACTGATGTGCCTCTCACCAGGCTTCATATGGGAAATGTTGCAGTTAGCTGTCTGTGAGGAGCCAGGATTTGTCATACCACACATGCACGCAAGTCTGTCAACATCAGGTAACAGTCTGATGATGGCATAGTTCTTGTTGGTGTGTACAACTGGAGACATACCTTACTGCACTGTATGCAGAGTCATGATTGAGCTTACAAACTCTGTGTCTCCAGTAGTTATGATCATAGTCTTCAGCTGCATTTGACCTTCACCTAGGATCATGGCCAATACACACAGAAAATGACTGATGGCAATAACTGGCTTAGCATCAGGTGTCATTGTAAGGGGATCCACTACATGTCAGCCTGGGATGACTTGCTCAACATACCTTGATGCTTTGCCAGAGATGGTCTTCACCTGTCACCCCTGGGATTTTGTGTACTGGCGATGTCTGTTAATATCCCCATAGTGCATTCTATAGGTGGTGTCTCCAAGGAAAACTTTCCAATGAGAAAAGTTAATCTTCAAACAACATCATAGTTATGCTGCTACATGCTAGGAATGCCAACAATGAGCTACGCTCACTGGAAGGTGACCCTACCTTGGAATGTGCAGATACCTTTGCAGTAACAGGCACCTGGTTGAAGGCTGTGGACAGCATCACAGATATACCAGGCTACATGTCCTTCTACATGCACAGACCTCAAACTGACAGTGTGCAAGGTAATGCAGGTGATGTATAAATGCTCATTAAAGATAGATACACCTGGGAACACTGCAGGTGTTATTCACTGCTGGAAGTGCACCTAATCAAGCCATTGCCAGCTACAGGAGCAACTCTGTGACTCAGGACACCCATTGTGCTTATTTGATTTACTTGTGTCTGTCATGATACATCACAACACCATGGTTTGGGGTGACTTTACCTGACCACCATACACCATCTGTGTTGGTTACTCATGCTCAATCTCACTTGGCCAAAGGTTAGTCCACAGGCTTAACTACAATGCCCTGAACCAGTGTTATGACATCCTCAAAAGAGGAGACAACAGACTGCATCAGGTGTTTACCAATATGGGTGACCACTGTAGCACTTCCACTGTGAGGCCCTCCCTGGTGAGATTTGGCCACACATCAATCTTATTAACAGTACATATCAAACCTGAACCCTGCAGCACTTACAGTTATAAAATTCAACCAAACCTCCTATGGGATGGTATAAATAGCTTGAATGCACCTCCCCCTTCAGATGTAGCAGGCAACTATGCTGAACGCTACAGCAATGATTTGTGCAAGCACCTGTACAACTGCATAGACTTGACTGTACCTGAAGGAGGACAACAAGCTCCTCGTGGCAAAGCAAACCTGCCTGGTGGACAAGTGCCATTATGAGTCTGGACAATAATAGGTGGACATTGCTCTGTGACATTTGGAGTGAGGGAGCCCCCCAACATGGAAGCACACCCTCTGAAACTACAACAAGCAAATAGTGTTGTAGTGACATCCTGTAAAAGAAAGTAGGTGACAAAA